>NC_053024.1:72068950-72224078 GCF_003073215.2 Triticum urartu | reverse complement strand
GGCTCATCCTTCGAATCTGTCGCCAGATTCTGGATTGCTACCAAAAAGTGCTCAGTTTTAAACACTGTTAGCTCAGCTGTCCTTTGGTGCCTCTAGAAATATAGAAATGCTATGATTTTCAGTAACACCTCCTGGATTTCCATTCCGCAGGTCTTGAGGTTGATCAGGAACATGGTGAGGAACTGGCGATTCTCTCCTCCGGATCGGACAAGGACAAGTTGATGAGCTTCGTGGAAACCCTAACAAGATCCCTCCAGAAACCGTTGGCGATCACTTGTGGCTGAACAAGGCTCGACCTGCTCTGGGGCTGGACCCGTGGGCTCGTCTCAAGATCTCTGATGAAGATGATGGGCACCTGGCACCGAAAAAGAGGGACATCCACCATGCTACGCCTTCCAGCCCGGTCTCTCCGCTTGCTTACTGGTCGCCGCAGGCTGACACGGCCCCTCGGCTGAAGACCATGAAGGCTTCGCTGGACCCTCCTTGTGTCATTTGAGTGCTCTATCCGCTCTGCCTTTGGCACCGCTCGGGTGATTTGTGTTATTCAGAGAACTTGTTCATCCACCCCTAGTTTGTAGCTTTTCTACCTTTGCTTTCGAACTGCTCTTTGAGCTGCTGTATCAGAATATGTTGTGGTTTCGTTCTCAGCAATGGAACCGGGGAGATGCTCCCTGTTTTTCTAAAAAAATATTTATATGTTATTATATATTATTTTTATTGTCATCATATATTTAACAGATACTTACATATGTAAGAAAACAATATCCCACATCTTATTAACTTATAAAAATAATTTCTTAACAAATAAAATCCTGGATTGTTTTGGCACGAAAATCCTAGTGATTGTGTACAAAAGCTTGGTAAGATTTAAGGACGAATGTAATAATATCACTTATTATTTAAATATATTTATAACAAAATGCTCAGCCCCTTTTTATTTTTTGATAACATTGCTGGCCCAACCCAACATTATAATTAGAATCAGCCCAGCAAAATCGTGTATTTCGAGAAAGTGCAAATGGCCTGTAATTTTTTAGGAAATAAAATAAACGGGCCGCATGGACGCTACATTATTTGTTCACCCAGCCCAGCTAATGGCTGTAATTCAAAAAAAGATCAAATTGACTGTAAATTCTACCGCGCAAAAAAGACTGTAAATTCTGAAAAAATGGGTTGAATACGTGCCACATTTTTGGAGGCTGAAATGTGGGCCAATAGGTCGAAGCCAATGCAAGTCGTTGTCAATTTAGTCAACAAATGATTCTGACATGTTAGCCGTTGGATTTACATCCAACGACGCATCCATCTTCAATCTCTCGTCTTCTTCCTCCAGCGCCGCCGGGACCACCTCCCGCCTCCTGCTGCTAGCAGCTCTGCTTAGCACGCTTCGCTATGAAGCGCTACTCCACCGTTGGCCAGGCCATCCCTCCACCCCTCCACACCTCCTGTTCTTCTCCACCGACTGCCGAACCACACCGCACTAGAACCAGTTAACCCTCGTACACCTCTCCGTCTACGACTCTACTCCCGCGTCTTCCCATCTCCGGCTCGTTGCTGTCCGGGGCCTCGTCGTCCACCACCTTGGATGCGCTCGGCGCGGCGTGGTCAACGTGGTCAACGAACGACACCATCGGAAGTAGACTGTGCGTGGAGAGGCTGACAGCTGGGTCCACGGCCGCACACAAGGAAATGCCTCTTATTACGCGCAAAATAATGATTCCTCCACCTGACATCTGGGACCCACCGGAAGGGCCTCTGTATTTCGCGAAATAAAGTGCCCCCCGCTGACATGTCGGACCCACCAGCTATCTTCGCACGCAAGGAAGTGCCTCCTTATTACGCACAAAAAAATGAATATTCCCCCTGCCAGCTGGAACCCAGCATAGTGGGAGGCTGACTTGTGGGCCTACCAAGTTGACGGGGACGGAGGGCTTTGTCAACTTAGTCAATATGAACGATTCTAGCTCCTGTTACCGTACGATGTTCATCCAACGGCCGTAGTGCTTCTTCAACCTCTGGTCTTCTTGCTCCAGCCGCCCAAACCAGCGTCGGTCGTGCCGCGTGCTCCTGCCTCTCATGGCCGGCTGTGATGCCGTGACTCACCGCACTACTCCCCACCGGCTGGCCAGGCCATCCCTCTACTACCCCCCCCCTGTTAATCTGCGGCGAACAAGCAGCCTCACACCGCAGCCGAACAGTGAACCCTCATAACTCCTCTTCGCGGGCATCCACTGCTGCGTCTTCCCGGCTCCGAGTCGCCCCTTCCCTAAGTCTCGCCGTCGTCCACCGCCGCTGGTGCCTCTGACGCGGCGTGGTCAACGTGGTCAACGACCGACTTCCATCAGAAGAGTACTGTATGTGCAGAGGCTGCAGCTGGGTCCACGGCAGCCGCAAGGAAGTGCCTCCTTATTACGCGGAAAATAATTATTCCTCCACCTGATAGCAGGGACCCACCGGATGGGCCACCAGTATTTTGCGAAAAAATCGTTTCCCCCTGATTGCTGGGACCCACCGTACGGGCCACCGTATTTCACGAAAAAAATGTTCCCCCCGCTGTCAGCTCGGACCCACCGGAAGTGCCTCCTTATTACGCACAAAAAAATGAATACTCCCCCGGGTAGCTGGGACCCACCTTGCTGGGAGGCTAACTTGTGGGCCTACTAAGTTGACGGGGACGAAGGGCTTTGTCAACTTAGTCAATATGAACGATTCTAGCCTCCAGTGACCATACGATGTCCATCCAACGGCCGTAGTGCTTCTTCAACCTCTGGTCTTCTTGCTCCAGCCGCCCAAAGCAGCGCTGGTCGATGCCGCATGCTCCTGCCTCCCATGGCCGGCTGTGCTGCCGCAGAGGCCTCACCGCCCCTACTATTCCCACCGCTGGCCAGGCCCTGCGGCGACGGCAGCCTCACACCGCAGCCGAACCAGTGAACCCTCGTAGTCCTCTCCGCGCGGGCTTCCACTCCGCGTCGTCCCCTTCCTAGGCCTCACGTCGTCCACCGCCGTGGTGCTCTCCGCGCGGCGTGGTCAACGTAGGTCAAGGAACGACTTCCATTGAAGAAGTACTGTACGTGGAGAGGCTGACAGCTGGGTCACGGCCACAGCCCAGTTTTTTTGTGATTTGCCAAGTAAGTCGCTTTGTCAGGCCTTGTTGGGCTGCAATCTTTCAAGAGAGGAGAGCTTTCATTCGGCTGGCCGAGAAAATGGCCCATCAGTAATGAGAAATGGGTTGTACATTTTTAAAACACATCAACCGGCAATTAGTTTCAAATATCTTTTTTCATTTCAAGATTTTAAATTACATTAATTTTTATGCGTGGAGAATTTATTGGATTTTATATTGATATACATTTAATTTTTAAAATCAATTTGAATGTGAGTCGAAATTTCCGGAATTAAAAACAGTTCTGACCGCACCGAAATATGCAAAAAATTTCGTATTAATTTTTAACCGTTGCCACAATATGGGCTGCAATGCTAACAAAAAGAATATGGGCTCCAAAAAAACCTTAAGAATTAGCAAATGGGCTATAAATTATTAGAAAGAATGGCAGATGGGATGTATGTTGTTTTCCACAGATTTGTGGCTTTCCTAAAAAAAAGGTTGACGCACAAGCACTGATTGTTGGATGTCCATCCAACGGCCGTCGTGCTTCTTCAATCTCTGCTCTTCCTGCTCCAGCCGCTCAAACAAGCGCCAGCGGGACTGCTGCTCCCTCCTTCCTCGCGGCTGGCTGTACTGCCGCACAGGCCTCCCCGCCCGACTGTACTCCCATCGCTGGCCTAGCCATCCCTCTACTCACCCACAACTGCTATTATTCTCCGGCGACGGCAGACGAACCAGTAAACCCTTGTACAGTCATACTCCCCTCCGCGTGGGAAACAACTGCCGAGTCTTCCCTGCCTCCGTGTCATCCCCTTCCTAGGCCTCGTCGTCGTCCACTACCCTGGTGCTCTCGGCACGGTGTGGTCAACATGGTCAAGGAACTACTTCCATCGGACGTGGACTTTACGTGCAGAGGCTGACAGCTGGGTCCACAGCCACAGCAAGGAAGTGCCTCCTTATTTACGCGGAAAATAATGATTCCTCCACCTGACAGCAGGGACCCACGACGGGCCACCGTATTTTGCGACAAAAAAGTATCCCCCCTGACTGCTGGGACCCACCAGCTACACCTTCACACGCAAGGAAGTGCGTCCAGGCAAAAAAACGATTCGCCCCCCTGACTGCTGGGACCCACCAGCTACATCTTTGCACGCAAGGAAGTGTGTCCAGGCAAAAAAAAAACCAAAACGATTCGCCCCCCTGACTGCTGGGACCCTCCAGCCCCCCGACTGCTGGGACCCACCAGCTATATCTTCGCACGCAAGGAAGTGCGTCCGGGCAAAAAAAACGATTCACCCCCTGACTGCTGAGACCCACCAGCCTGACAGTCGGGACCCACCTGGTCGAAGCGTACGTGGCGTTGTCATTCTGGTCGCGAACGTGTACGTACATATATACTGGTGGATGTAGAGGCGCGCACGTGTCATAGTAGAGGCGGCCAGGGTGCAAGAAAGAAAATACGGCCACGTATGTGTACATACGGGCAGGGTCTCGAACGCCTACTCGCGCATATGTACGGCGAGGGCTCGTGTACATGGCTGGGTCAGAACGGAGAAACAGCGTCGTCATCGTGTTCATGGGTCGGAACAGAATGCGTGGTCGTGTTCATCGGGAGGGCTTGGACGGAAGAGGCGATGGAAACGAGGCCTGGCGTACCGCACAACGGAGGAAACGAACCTCCTACGGTCGAAACGGGGGTCCTGTTGATCGGGAGGGGTGTGGCGTACCGCAAAACGGAGGAAACATACGTCCTATGGTCGAAACAGGGGTCCTGTTGATCAGGAGGGGTGTGGCGTACCGCAAAACGGAGGAAACGGACCTCCTACGGTCGAAACGGGGGTACTGTTGATCGGGAGGGGTGTGGCGTACCGCAAAACGGAGGAAACGGACTTGTGTTGGAGCGCTACGGTTGAAACGGGGGTCCTGTTCATCGGGAGGGGTGTGGCGTACTGCAAAACGGGACTCCACGGGATACTCTTCATCTCCATCGTCGACCCCCTCCAGCCTCCACGAGCTACTGTTCATCCACCGTCGACCTCCTCCAGCCTCCAGGGGCTCCTGTTCATCCAGCCTCCACCGCGCGCTACTCCACCGGCTACTGTTCAACCACCCCTCCGTCTACTGCTCATCCAGCCCTCCACACCACGGGGTCCTGTTCAACCACCCCTCCACGGGCACCCCACCACCGTCCACTGTTCATCCTGCCCTCCACACCACGGGGTCCTGTTCATCCACCCCTCCACGGGCACCCCTCCACCGTCTACTGTTCATCCAGCCCTCCACCACACCACGGGGTCCTGTTCATCCAGAGGCAACGCCACCGCTCACTGTTCATCCAAACCCCCCCCCAACGCTCACTGTTCATCCCATCGATCGGCTTCAGTTAGCAGCAGTAGCGAAGGAATCGCTCGATCGGGTTCAGTTAACAGCCATCGATCGATCGCTCGGGTTCAGTAACGCGTAGCCTGCAGTGCAATCGCTCGGGTTCAGTTAGAGCCCAACGCCTCGCTCGGGTTCAGTTAGAGCCAACGCCTCGCACACACGCGCGTACGTGTACGAGAGAAACGCGCATCGCTCGGCCCCCGACCTCCCACCGTAACCGGGAACTCCCCGAAATTTTCCTCCCCCTCGCTTCTACCATGGTTTTTTCCGTCATGGACGGCCCAAAGAATGTCATGCAGCTGCGTCTCCGGCCCGCCCAGGACGAAAAGCCCATTTTCTGTCATGATTTTTTGTCATAGAAGTAGGATCCCACCACATCTATGATGATACCGGGTTTTGTCACAATTATCGTCATAGAAGTGTCATATGTATGACAGAAAAAAATTCGTTCGGCCCAAAATGTCACGGATGTGTCTTTTTTGTAGTGAGTGGTCCCGATTATTGTCACTTCGGGTTGCCGGATCATAACACATAGTAGGTGACTATAGACTTGCAAGATAGGATCAAGAACTCACAATATATTCATGAAAACATAATAGGTTCAGATCTGAAATCATGGCACTCGGGCCCTAGTGACAAGCATTAAGCATAGCAAAGTCATAGCAACATCAATCTCAGAACATAGTGGATACTAGGGATCAAACCCTAACAAAACTAACTCGATTACATGATAAATCTCATCCAACCCATCACCGTCCAGCAAGCCTACGATGGAATTACTCACGCACGGCGGTGAGCATCATGAAATTGGTGATGGAGGATGGTTGATGATGATGACGGCGACGAATCCCCCTCTCCGGAGCCCCGAACGGACTCCAGATCAGCCCTCCCGAGAGGTTTTAGGGCTTGGCGGTGGCTCCGTATCGTAAAACGCGATGATTTCTTCTCTTTGATTTTTCTCTCCGAAAGCAAATATATAGAGTTGGAGTTGGCGTCGGAGGGCATCCAGGGGGCCCACGAGGTAGGGGGCGCGCCCTAGGGGGGCGCCCCCACCCTCGTGGACAGGGTGTGGGCCCCCTGGTCTTCAAATCATACAAGTTAGAGTCCAAAACAAGGGCAAAAGTGTTTGGAAAAGTAGATACGACGGAGACGTATCAACTCCCCCAAGCTTAAACCCTTGCTTGTCCTCAAGCAATTCAGTTGACAAATTGAAAGAAAGAAAGAAAAACTTTTACAAACTCTGTTTGCTCTTGTTGTTGTAACTATGTCAAGCCAGCATTCAAGTTTTCAGCATAGATCATAACTAACCACATTTGCAATAATTCTCAGGTCTCACAATTACTCATATCAATAGCATAATCAACTAGCAAGTCATAATAATAAATCTCGGATGACAACACTTTCTCAAAACAATCATAATATGATATAACAAGATGGTATCTCGCTAGCCCTTTCTGAGACCGCAAAACATAAATGCAGAGCACCTTTAAAGATCAAGGACTGACTAGACATTGTAATTCATGGTAAAAGAGATCCAATCATAGTCATACCCAATATAAATTAATAGTGATGAATGCAAATGACGGATGTGCTCTCCAGCTAGTGCTTTTTAATAAGAGGGTGATGACTCAACATAAAAGTAAATGGATAGGCCCTTCACAGAGGGAAGCAGGGATTTGAGAGGTTCCAGATCTCGATTTTGCAATAGAGATAAATTGTATTTTGAGCGGTATACTTTCATTGTCAACGTAACAACTAAGAGATGGCGATATCTTCCATGCTAAACATATTATAGGCGGTTCCCAAACAGAATGGTAAAGTTTATACTCCCTCACCAACAAACATCAATCCATGGCTGCTCGAAACAACGAGTGCCTCCACATTACATCAGGTCCCAGGGGGCGTTTTTTTGCAATTAATTTTGATTTAGTTTGCGTAAAGCATGGGACTGGGCATCCTGGTGACCAGCCATTTATCTCGTGAGTGAGGAGCGGAGTCCACTCCTCTTGAGAATAACTCGCCTATAAGATAAGGACAACCTTGGTTGATACATGAGATATTCGAGCATACAAAACAGAATGTTTATTTGAAGGTTTAGAGTTTGACACATACAAATTTACTTGGAACGGCAGGTAGATACCATATATAGGAAGGTATGGTGGACTCATCTGGAATAACTTTGGGGTTTAAGGGATTGGATGCACAAGCAGTATTCCCGCTTAGTACAAGTGAAGGCTAGCAAAAGACTGGGAAGCGACCGACTAGAGAGCGACAACAACCATGTACATGCATTAAAATTAATAAACATTGGATGCAAGCATGAGCAGGATATAATCCACCATGAACATAAATATCGTGAAGGCTATGTTGATTTGTTTCAACTACATGCGTGAACATGTGCCAAGTCAAGTCACTTAAATCATTCAAAGGAGGATACCACCCCATCATACCACATCATAATCATCGCAATAGCATGTTGGCACACAAGGTAAATCATTATAACTCATAGCTAATCAAGCATGGCACAAGCAACTACGATCTCTAATTGTCATTGCAAACATGTTTATTCATAATAAGCTGAATCAAGAACGAGGGACTCATCATATTTACAAAAACAAAAGAGGTCGAGTTCATACCAGCTTTTCTCATCTCAGTCAGTCCATCATATATCATCATAATTGCCTTTCACTTGCACGACCGAATGGTGTGAATAATAATAAGAGTGTACGTGCATTGGACTAAGCTGGAATCTGCGAGCATTCAATAAACAGGAGAAGACAAGGCAATATGGGCTCTTGGTTAAATCAACAATAATGCATATAAGAGCCACTTCAACAATTTAATTATGGTCTTCTCCTACTGACCCCCAAAGAAAAGAAAAGAAATAAAACTATTTACACGGGAAAGCTCCCAACAAGCAAAAGAAGAACGGAAATATTTTTGGGTTTTCTTTTTAATTATTACTACTACAGCAGAAAAATAAACTACTACTATTTTTTTTGGTTTTTCTTAAGGTTTAACAACACACAAGAAGAAAGCAGGAAAAAGAAATAAACTAGCATGGATATTACAATGAAAAAGTATGAGCACCGACATCTAGCAATGAGTGTGTGTGAACATAAATGTAATGTCGGTGAGAAATACGTACTCCCCCAAGCTTAGGCTTTTGGCCTAAGTTGGTCTATGGCCACGGCTGGCCTGGCGGTGATATCCATAATAATAGTTGGGGTCGTACTGCGATGAGGAAGAAGAAGGCCGATTGCCACTGGCTGGCAATCATCTCCGGATCCCACTGATAGTTAGACTGTCGTGAAGGATCAAATTGTGGTTCCGGTTCTGGCTCCTCGGCTGGTGCAGGGTTCCGGTAGGCGTGGATAGCCGTCAACGGAACAAGGTACGTGCCTACAGTCAAATCAAACAAAGAAGGAGCAGGCAAGGTAATAGTCTCAGGATGATGTTTATTAAAGAACAATTGATATTTAAGCTCTCCTGCCCTATTCTTAACAATAAAATCATGTGCCACCATACTTTTATAATCTAAATAAACACGAGGCAGCACTTTTTCTTCCTTCTCAGCATGCCTAATAGGTATGTTAAAATGTGCAGCTAGGCGTGTAGCATAGATGCCTCCAAAGATGGGACCCTTAGTACGGTTCATACTTAACCGTCTAGCAATAATGCCGCCCATACTAAAAGTGTTATCACTGTATAAACCTTGGAGCAAATAATTATATCAGGGATACTAAGGTTTCCACAGTTTCCGCGTCCAATTAAACAACGACTAGCAAATAATGCAAAGTAACGTAAAACAGGAAAATGTATGCTAGTGATTCGTGCATCGGAAACCTTCCTAGTTTCTCCTACAGTGATAGTATCAATAAACCCAACCACATCATCATGATGTGGTTCTTCTGTCTTGCCCTCAAAAGGGACTAAACAAATCCGACAGAAATCATAAAGTGACATCTCCTTATGCTCATCATATAAATGAAACTCCACCGTAGGTGGTGAGTTCCTAGAATGAAAATGAAAGTTTTGCACAAAGGTATTTGTGAGTAAGAGATACTGATCGCATTGGTCGTGGAGGAAAGCGGTGAGGCTGCATTATGAGCCAATTCATGAAAATCTTCATAAATCCCGGCTGCTCTCAAGAAATCCTCGGAAGGCCATTCACATGCCCGAACCTCGCGGTGCGCGGCAAATTATACTTAGGCTTCGGTGCCTTTTCCTTCGAGCTTTGGCTCGATGAGCCCCTCAATAATCTCCTCATCATTTTCTGAAAAATTCTAAATTTTTAGTAACTTCAAACAAAGTGAACCAACTTCAATAAAACTGATAGCAACTACTCCTACAAGTGCCTAGAGCCTATATCAAGCATTAGAACTACTTGGAACCATATAAATTTGACATGCAAGCTCAAGAACATGGTCACCTATGCAGCACAAATTTGCAAAGAATAAAGCACTAGAACAAAAACTAATTGGACCAATGGAGGAGTCACATACCAAGGAACAATCTCCCCAAGCAGTTTTGCGAGAGGTGCTTTGAGCAAGGAGATCGAAAATCACAGCAAAAGTGGCTGGAACTCGTGCTTGAGTTGGTTTTTCGGGTTTGTGTGAGACAGAGGAAGAAGATGGGTGCTGGGATAAGTGGAGGAGGGCCACCGTGGGCCCACGAGGCAGGGGGCGCGCCCCTATAGGGGGGGCGCCCACCACCCTCGTGGCCAGGTGGCAGCTCCTCCCGCGGTAATTTTTGCACAGTAAATCCTCAAATATTCCCGAAAAAATCATATTAAATTGGCATGTCATTCTGAGGACTTTTATTTTCGGGATATTTTTATATTGCACGGATAAGTCAGGAAACAGACAGAAAAATACTATTTTTACTTTATTTCTACTAAATAACAGAAAATATAGAGAGGGTACAGAAGGTTGTGCTTCTAGTTTCATCCATCTCATGCTCATCAAAAAGAATCCACTAACAAGGTTGATCAAGTCTTGTTAACAAACTCATTCCGATAATCATGAAACCGGAGAAATTTCGAATAACACTAAGTTACCTCAACGGGGATATGCACATCCCCAATAATAAGAATATCATATTTCTTCTTGACAGTAGGAAGAGGAAATTCAAAACCTCCAAATATAATCGATGGAATTTTTCCAATAGAGTTGATACTATGAACTTGAGGTTGTTTCCTCAGAAAGTGTACCGTATGCTCATTACCATTAACATGAAAAGTGACATTGCCTTTGTTGCAATCAATAACAGCCCCTGCACGAAAAAAAGGTCTTCCAAGAATAATAGACATACTATCACCCTCGGGAATATCAAGAATAACAAAGTCCGTTAAAATAGTAACGTTTGCAACCACAACAGGCACATCCTCGCAGATACCGACAGGTATAGCAGTTGATTTATCAGCCATTTGCAAAGATATTTCAGTAGGTGTCAGCTTATTCAAGTCAAGTCTACGATATAAAGAGAGAGGCATAACACTAACACCGGCTCCAAGATCACATAAAGGAGTTTTAATATAATTTCTTTTAATGGAGCAAGATATAGTAGGTACTCCGGGGTCTCTAAGTTTCTTTGGTATTCCACCCTTAAAATTATAATTAGCAAGCATGGTGGAAATTTCAGCTTCTGGTATCTTTCTTTTATTAGTAATGATATCCTTCATATATTTAGCATAAGGATTTATTTTGAGCACATCAGTTAGTCGCATACGCAAAAAGATAGGCCTAATCATTTCAGCAAAGTGCTCGAAATCCTCATCATCCTTTTTCTTGGATGGTTTTGGAGGAAAAGGCATGGGTTTCTGAACCCAAGGTTCCCTTTCTTTACCATGTTTCCTAGCAACAAAGTCTCTTTTATCATAACGTTTATTCTTTGATTGTGGGTTATCAAGATCAACAACAGGTTCAATTTCTACATCATTGTCATTACTAGGTTGAGCATCATCATGAACATCATCATTAATATTTTCATTAGGTTCATGTTCATTACCAGATTGTGTTTCAGCATCACACATAGAGATATCATTTGGATTATCAGGTGGTTCAGCAATAGGTTCACTAGAAGTTTGCACAGTTCTATCATTTTTCTTCTTCTTCTTTTTAGAAGAACTAGGAACATCAATATTATTTCTCTGAGAATCTTGCTCGATTCTCTTAGGGTGGCCTTCAGGATACAAAGGTTCCTGAGTCATTCTACCAGTTCTAGTAGCCACTCTAACAGCATAATCATTTTTCTTACTATTCATTTCATCAAGCACTTCTTTTTGAGCTTTAAGCACTTGTTCTACTTGCCTGGTAACCATAGAAGCATGTTTGCTAACAAGTTTAAGTTCACCTTTAATATTAGCCATATAATCACCCAAGCGTCTAATCATATAAGCATCTAATCATAGGGCCTATTTGGTGGCCATTTTTTGCCAAATGTTGCCACACTTATGGTGGCCATTTTGTTAGCCACACTTTTTGTGGCAGCATGGTTGACATGAATAGTGAGAGAAAGTTAGTGAAGGCTCTTTTGTACAATAGTGCATTCAAACCTATATGATTATAAGGAGATATAGGTCAGTGTAGCACACACCCGGAATTTGATTTACTCCTGCCAGGTCTCGCTGATCAGAATCCCATGTTATCATGTTAGAATATATATTGAGTGATACAATGTACTTTCTTTCCTACAAGAAGATGAAACCTTGAGTGGTCAAAATGAAACTGGTTGTTGTAAAATTTAGGTTCCAGTTTCCACTATGTAGGTTTGAAGCTGATTGTTCTCATCACTAATTTCTCTCTCAATTTCTCTTCTTGGCACCATTGAAATACATGTCTCACCGCTTTAGTTAGCTATATTCTCACTTCCCTTAGCCTTAGGTCCAATGTATAACTTGCTTGCTTTCATGATTCAAAGAGTGACATTGTTTCCTTTAAGGTTTATTTGCAACACATGGAAAGCTGATTTCCAAACCTTGAATAGAATCAATGTTGAATGACTAGGCCTGATTATGCAAGTAATTGAGCTGATAGTATAAACAACCATCTAAATTGAGTTTATGAAAAATTCAAAAAAAGTGAGTTTATGTGTATCCTCCTTTGCTCCACAACTTCAGATTAAAATATTTTAATGTTCACTATACATTTTTCTAATAACATTTGGCTTAACTTTGCTTTCCTAAATGTATGGTAGGCTGAAGCCTATATTGTATTATTGGCACTGGTTTTATATTAGTAATAATGGAATTCATTAATGTGTGCAGTATGCCTCTGGAGATGAGGTGGACCACACCTACGTCGAATCATTCATCGAGAAGGAGCTACAGAAGATCAGGGACCAGGGTCTTTCTTTCTAGTACAAGGGGGGGAGTTCAAATGCCCGTACTGCTCGAGGCCAAAGCTCAGGGATGGGCTCTATGAGCATCTTCTGGATCATGCAAGGGCTTCATCAGTCAGCAGCGGCGACCCGAAGATCAGGGCGCAGCATGCTGCCCTCGTGAAGGCCCTGTATCTAGTGTAATTGCCCTACTTCGTGCTGATCATCAGAAGCTGGAAGCCCTACTCATCATCAATAAATTTGATGGTGTTTTACTTTTGGAAAGCTGCATGTGGGTGTGAACTGTTGGGAACTAGCTCTACTAATCTAGTATGCTTATATGAATGTAATGTATTATGTGTCTGAACTGGATCTGTTGTGAACAGGATGGTACCTGTGGTGGTAATCTAGAATGCTATCTATATTTGTGTGGCCTTAACTTTATTTGTGGTGAATGGCACCTTCTATTTAGATGTTGTTTCAATGTGTAGTTTACGAGTTTCGATGGTGCAATGATCACAAAAGCTGCTTCAGTGTTGCTTGACGCATGCTGCAAGACTTATGCATGCTGTGGGAAAGTGCAACATGGTGTGCCCGTGTGCAAATCGTATGATATATATAATCTGGCAATGTTCGAAAATAGCCGTGTCATGAGTTATGGTACATGGGGTTTAGTAAAGTTACTGATAATTGTTCATCCTCACACATTCCATCATTGCATAATTTGAATAAGCAAAAAGATGAAATGTTCCATCATTTGAACAACTGTTGCAATAACAGAGCAAATATTCCATCAACAAAGTGTGAAGGAATTAAAATGTAAATTTAGAAGAGTAATGTAATACTAGTTAAAAATAGTGTGTGCAAAAAACGGAATTTGAAATAAGATGTACTATATTTTTTAATAAAGTTATATTATCATACTTATTAGAATTTTGAAAATGTCACTTATTTATAAGAAAAGAAAATATAAATATTTAAAAAGATGTCTTTGATAAAAATACCTTTTGAATTCATAGGTAATAAATAAAAATTAGGTTATATATATATATATATATATTATTTTTTGAGGGCTCAGGTAATTTTTATGTAAACAAAAGGAAAGGGAAAAAAATTAAACAAAAGGAAAAGCATGGGCCAGCCTAGCCATCTATACCCATGCGTGGTCCAGCACGCGGGTTAGGCTGGCCTGTGAAAGCCCATCTAATCTGGCCCATCGCATGGCCGCACCAGGGCAGAGCACACGGTGGTGGGAGTTTAGTCCCACCTCGCCTAGCGAGAGGGAGTCGCACCAGCTTATATACCCGGCTGCGAGTCGCCAGTCAAGCTCCTCTCATATGCATGCAGTACATTGCCTAATCATCTGCCCTCTGCCCCGTGGGGCATACCAGCAGCAGAGAAATATGCACCACGGGCCTGCATCCTGGCCCATGAACTGTTGGGTTCCTAGTCGTATGCTGAAAGAAATATGCCCTAGAGGCAATAATAAAGTTATTATTTATTTCCTTATATCATGATAAATGTTTATTATTCATGCTAGAATTGTATTAACCGGAAACTTAGTACATGTGTGAATACATAGACAAATAGAGTGTCACTAGTTTGCCTCTACTTGACTAGCTCGTTGAATTAATGATGGTTATGTTTCCTAACCATAGATATGAGTTTTCATTTGATTAACGGGATCACATCATTAGAGAATGATGTGATTGACTTGACCCATTCCATTAGCTTAGCACGATGATCGTTTAGTTTGTTGCTATTGCTTTCTTCATGACTTATACATGTTCCTATGACTATGAGATTATGCAACTCCCGAGTACCGGAGGAACACTTTGTGTGCTACCAAACGTCACAACCTAACTCGGTGATTATAAAGGTGCTCTACAGGTGTCTCCGATGGTACTTGTTGAGTTGGCATAGATCGAGATTAGGATTTGTCACTCTGATTGTCGGAGAGGTATCTCTGGGCCCTCTCGGTAATACACGTCACTATAAGCCTTGCAAGCATTCTGACTAATGAGTTAGTTGCGGGATGATGTATTGCGGAACGAGTAAAGAGACTTGCCGGTAACGAGATTGAACTAGGTATGAGGATACCGACGATCGAATCTTGGGCAAGTAACATACCGATGACAAAGGGAACAACGTATGTTGTTATGCGGTTTGACCAATAAAGATCTTCGTAGAATATGTAGGAACCAATATGAGCATCTAGGTTCTGATATTGGTTATTGACCGGAGATGAGTCTCGGTCATGTCTACATAGTTCTCGAACCCGTACGGTCCGCAAGCTTAACGTTCGGTGACGATCAGTATTATGAGTTTATGTGTTTTGATGTACCGAAGGTAGTTCGAAGTCCCGGATTTGATCACGGACATGACGAGGAGTCTCGAAATGGTGGAGAAATAAAAATCGATATATTGGAAGCCTATGTTTGGACATCGGAATGGTTCCAGATGAGTTCGGGCATTTTCCGGAGTACCGGGAGGTTACCGGAACCCCCCAGGGAGTATATGGGCCTTATTGGGCCTTAGTGTAATAGAGGAGGGGAAGGGAAAAGGTGGGAGGCGCGCACCCTATCCCAATCCGAATTGGGTAGCGGCCGCCCCCCTCCCCCTTTCCTTCCTTCTCTCCTCCCCTTCCTTCTCTTTGACTCCTACTACTTGGAAGGGGGGCATCCTACTCCCACTGGGAGTAGGACTCACCTAGGGCACACCACAGAGGGCCAGCCCTCCCCCCTCCTTCACTCCTTTATATACGGGGGAGGGGGCACCCCATATACCGAGCTGAACATGTGCAGATTGCGGAGGTGCTATACCTTCGGTGCTAGGATCGGTCGGATCGTGAAGACGTTCGACTACATCAACCGTGTTGTCATAACACTTTCGCTTACGGTCTACGAGGGTACGTGGACAATACTCTTCCCCTCTCGTTGCTATGCATCACCTAGATAGATCTTGCGTGTGCGTAGGATTTTTTTTTGAAATTACTGCGTTCCCAACAATGACATCCGAGCCAAGTCTATGCGTAGATGTTATATGCACGAGTAGAACACAAAGGAGTTGTGGGCGTGGGTATATACATATTACTTGCCATCACTAGTTGATTCTTGATTCAGCGGTATTGTTGGATGGAGCGGCTCAGACCGACATTACGCGTATGCTTACGCGAGACTAGTTCTACCGACGTGCTTCGCACACAGGTGGCTAATGAGTGTCAGTTTCTCCAACTTTAATTGAATCGGATTCAATGAACAGGTTCTTTCTGAAGATCAAAAAGTAATCACTATACCACGTTGTGTTTTTTGATGTGCAGGTAAGAACAGTTCATTTTTGCCTCCCTTCATTTGTTCTAGCTTAATGTTTTTTGTTGCTGTGTTCATTCTTTTCTTCCATGGAAGAGTAATTCATTTCCTTTTTACTTTTGGATTTTTTTATTTGATTTGGCATTATTCAACACAAAAAAATAAAATTTCAACAAATTCTTTTTTTGCCTGAGAATCACCCTCGGCTGTCGTGCCATCCGGTGTGGGATCCCGCGCCCGAGACAACGACAGATCCAGCTGACACATGGGCGACACACCCCCTGGGGACCGCCTGCCGACGTCATCAATGCGTAGCGGACCAGGCGCTAGAGACCCAGTCAACAAGCACCAGTTGGCGCGGGGGGACGCGCCAGGTTCGCTCCCGCCCGACCGCTCGGTGGAGACAGCCCGCGTGTCGGACGCAGACGGGCCACCCGTGGATCCTGCGCTGAGTGGAGTAGGCGGATCCACCTGGGATCCCATGCGTATGATGGCCGCTGGATCTCTCGGGATCGGCGTCCGCAGGTGGATCTTCCTCGTGTCTTGCGCCAGACTCCCTTGGCGTTATGCATTGCTTGAAATCATGATGCATAGATTGTTTTGCTGCATTTTTGTTACCCTTTTCCTTGTCTGCATCATGAAGATCAGTATCAGTAGCACCATCAATTACATGATCAACAACTCTTTAGGACCCTTGATCAGTAGGATTAAGGAGCTCCGGTGGAAGCAAAAGAATTTCAGTGCTTAGTCGAGAACCCACATTAGGATGCAGGTCAGAGAAGGGAAAACTGCTTCGAATGTGATATAATTTATTAGTTAATATAATATACTTAGGCCTTACACAATTAACTGCACAAAATGCAGATAGGACTTGACCATTCAGTTCAACAATAAACCACAAAACATACTTAAAATTCATCACAAATCTCCTTCAGCTTCTTGATCTTATCAACGTACCCGTGTTTCTGTTTGAGAAAATCTGCAATAATATACTCAAGTTTTTTCTTCTCTTGCTTCAGCTGGCCCCTCTCTCTCATCACTTGGTCTCTCTCTAGCACCACCCGGGCCCGGTCTTTCTCAGCCTTTGCCCTCCGGACCTGATGTAGAATGGCACAACCATGGTCTGCCATCTTATTCTTCTCCAGCTCCTCTTTGAGATCGCTAAGTGACAATCTTGCGTTGCCCAACTGCGTGACAGCATCCTCCTCTTTGAGATCGCTAAGTGACAATCTTGCGTTGCCCAACTACGTGAGAGCATCCTCCTTATCATCCAACATTTTAGCAAAGTCCATTTTGAAAAATCTCAGCTCTTCCTCTGTCCTCCTCTTTTCTCCAATTAACTTGAAATTTTCTTCAGCATTCTTAACATTCTGCCTCAGCTTCTCGTCATACATGCTCCACAGTTCTCTGAGGCAGAACTTTGTAGCCACAGACCACTCCGGGTCTACCCATTCCACATAGTTACATTTCACTTATTCCTACAGTATGAAAAAATATGGTCTCAATCATATATGCACAAATGCACTACAATTACAAACAATGCACTACAAATATGTTCTCAATCATATAAACAAAAAATGTAGCATGCAATGATATACATATATATATATGGATCAATTAACTACAAGTATATGCTATTATGGGCTAAAACAAATATTAGACCGTAAAAAAGACAACATAAATACAGACTTTGTAAATGCATAAATTAATTGAAATTGTATGTAATTATGGGAAGAACAATGGATTACCGCGAAGAAAATCGAGCACGAGCTAATGTAAACATATATTTACAGTACGGAACAACATACCTTCTGACCACAAGAAAGAAAACGTCTGCTAGTGTCCAAGGAATCAAAAGCAACTAGCCCGACGCAAGGTTCTCGATGCAGACAACGAGAAGACAGATCGTGGGCAATGCCACTCCATAAATAGCAAGGGATAGTCGTAGGAAGCTAAACGAAACAATAGATTAATGCACAAATCAACGCCTTGCGTTAAATACCGGTAATGAAGAACCCTAACCCTAAGCCTAGCACTATCTGGAGATTATATAGTAGGAGCGTACCTACAGGCTAGTCACGGATTCGCCGTCCAAAGAAGAGTTCGAGTCATCGCTCCATGAAACCATGGCGTAACGCGACCGACGGAAAGACGTGGATCGGTGGCGGCGGCGGTCGCAGTGGATAGACAGAACGCGCGTGGAGATCGTGAGGGAAGAACCGCCCCGACCAGGTGGCCAGCGCGGCCCATTTAAACGGGCTATAATCAAAATAAAAATTGTTAAATGGGCTCAGCAACGGGAGCGGCAGTGTGTCGCGCCGTCTAACGGCATCCGTCGCCCCCCTCCACATCATCACGACAAGCGGCCCGAGTTACACAACATGCCATAAAATGCTGGGTTTATCTTTTCTTTATGCGGGGAAAATGGTGGTTTTTTCGGTACCAAGTCTATACTCTATACCCAAGTGAGCTGGTATTTTCTATATCTAAATGGTGGTGAACCAGAGGAGTGGAAAAAAATTATTTATTACCACACATAATTACATCTTCTATATCTAAACTACTAGCCCCCACTAACCTATTTCTCTTAACATGCAAGTTTGCCACCTCATCATTCAACATGCATGGAGAAAGGTCCACCACAACATGCAAACAAAAGATTCCCCCAACAACATATGCATGTTCCACATAACCATTTTTCTATGAATATATTGCAAAACATTCCCGCAACAACGTGCGGGGTATCGTCTAGTTTTCTAATATAATATAACTCGAGTGGACAACACAAAAGATGCCATCATTATAATGGCTCAAATGCTATCCATTTCCCATGATTTAAGTCCCTAGTGACTGCCTCCTGTTTAGTCCATATATGCTACAAGCGCTATCTCAAGGTCCTGGCCTCTTGCAAGAGTATATATCATGTATGCAGTAACACATTGTAAACACCTCACTATTAGATCACTGGATTCATCCGTACATAAATCTAGCAAGTGTTCTACTCTTCTTCGCCCACCCCGCTTCTGCACATGATAACAGGAAAAATTAATGAATGACAAGTTAAAAACAATTATAACCTACAATTCGTACAAAAACTTACTTCTTGTTTAGTTTG
Source organism: Triticum urartu (assembly GCF_003073215.2). NCBI lineage: Eukaryota > Viridiplantae > Streptophyta > Magnoliopsida > Poales > Poaceae > Triticum > Triticum urartu. The sequence goes on along the minus strand of NC_053024.1, from coordinate 72,204,847 downwards.
CATTTCTTGCTGCGTTTAGTGTGCCCTAGCAATTTGCATGCGCCCCACCTGATTCTGATCTCGTCGTACGAAACTGACCTACCATTTTTCGACATAGGGCGGTTCTCATCTACCTTACCTGCACCTTCCGTTGATACTTTAATAGGATCTTGAACTTCAACTATGTTGCCTTCACCATCGTCTACATATTCAATTGCACACCTACTGAGATCAGCCATTTTCTTACTCAAATTTTCCTCTAGCTGATCATACTCATGGTTCTTTGCTATCACGGCCTTTAAACTCTCATGTAACTGACCCCACAAAGTTGGGTGTTTGCAAGCCTCATGCATAGCTTCTGAAGCCAACACACTGACCTGGCTATATTTCATTCTTTCAGCTGCCCTAGTCCATCCAAATCCCAACAGATCGCTTGTCGCGCCTCGCGGGCAGTCCCAACCTTGCGTCTTTTGTGAACCGCACAAGAACTAAAAACTTTGGTATTTCATATATATTCAAGTACTTCAGTACATGGAACATGTGCTTGCAAGGTAGACCCTTTCGAATCATTCTTCTGCAGCTGCACCTTATAGTTTCTGCAGAATTTACTCGTGTATACTCCACCCAAAAACGGCTCTTCCGGTTTTTCTTCCAGGCCACGATGTACTGCTGTGATATGTCTCCGAGCTTTATTTCTACAATCTCCATGCCGCCAATTTTCCTAAGATCATCTTGGAACATATAGAAGTTTGCTGGAGTGAAGACGTGAGAAGCAGCTATCTCAAGTTCCCTCGAGCTAGTAACTGGCACCGGTAAACTCTGTGAGGCCGTGCAGTCATCTCATGCCTCGTTCTCACGGATATGTACAACGGTGTTCTCATAGTGCAAAAACATATCCACCAGGGTCATTTCACCGTCTAAGTGGAGGTGAATGTATGAGTTTATACTTTCACTCCTCTGGTGGCTTTTCATGCCAAACCAGAACCCCTCTGTCAGATAAGCTGCGACCCACAGTCTCCTCTTCTTATACATCCGTCTCAACCATGTTACTATTTTTTTCGACTGCCATCTTCTTTTGGAAAACACGTGCCATGTCTTGTCAAACGTGGTCGTGGACGTGTTGTAGTACATAAGAGTTTGGAACTCCTTCAAGGACTTGTGACTGAGGTGAATCTTCATTTTTTTTCTATATTGCACGTACATATATGGTGCCACACGTCTGGCAAGACTTGGCGAATTGCCTTGATCATCACAGTGCCGGCATCCGTGATAGCACTCTTCGGCATCTTTTGACACATGGACCTCAAAAATGTCTGCAGCAGCCACACATATGTCTCGTTGGTCTTGTCCGAAACTATGGTACAAGCAAAAACAATGGTCTTCCGGTGATTGCTAAGGCCAACAAAATGTATGAATGGCATACCATACCGGTTCATCTTGTATGCGCTATCAAATACAAGCACGTCACCGAAGTCCTCATAGTCATGACGAGACTGGGAGTCACACCAGAACATCCTATTCACATGTCCTTTATTATCTAGCTTGTACTCGAAAAAGAAGCTAGGATCCCTCTGTTTCCTACTGGCCATGATGCCTATGGCTGTGGCAGCATCACCTTTTGAAAGTAGCTTCCTCTTCTCCCTGGCGCAAAGGTTATATATTTCACACCTGGTAAAACCAATACCGTCATACCATACATGTTTGCTGATGAAGGAATCCATCATGTCGTGAATTCTAATCCCTGCAGCTCCCATGGACATTATCTCAGCTTTCTGGCACTCTTTGATTTTCTGTGTGACCAAAGAAAAGGTACCTCGCCCGGACCTGCCAAGATATGGCTATGCTTGTCCTCAAAACTGTCAACATACCAAAGCCCATGCTTTTGGTCAAGCTTCACGGTCAGGTGCGCTTCGCAGTGGCAGCGTGTCTCGGGTCTGAGCCTACGGTTGTGTCCTTCCTCGGTTAGCAACCTGCTGTCACGTTTTCCTTGTCTGGAACAAACAAACCGCCTATAATGCATATGATGTGACTCGGTTTTGCTATACCTCACATTATTCTTTCTAATGCTGAAACCATTATCTCTAGCATAGCTGTTGTAGAAATCATATGCAGCATCGTGAGACATAGAAGTCATTTGTATTATCTGCATGAACATCTCCCTCTTATCATCTGCACTGGCAGTATCTTGGACATTCTTTTCCCCCTCATCTTCTGTGACCTACACAATCATAACATAGCCATGAAAACAACTTTCTATGGTATAACATTACTTCCATACAACATTGATTACATACATACCTCACTCATCATGACCGACAACTGCGACTCCCCAGAATCAGGTGCACCTAATGATTAGTCATCAAGGCCTGTCTCCGCGTCGGATTCACCGTAATAGTCGTACGCATTATGACATTCAGAAATGATCTAGAGAATATAACACAAATACATAAGTACTTATCATATAATATTCCAAGATAAATTCAAATTACATGCCAATAAATAATTCCACTTCCATACCTGACTAATGTAATCTTCATTCGAGATCTCCGAGTTGTTTTTCTGACCATCATCATGCTCATTGTTTTCCTGACCATCATCATGCTCATCCATCTATAAATTTTCAACACAAAAATATAATCTTGTCGGATGCCACCAAAAAATTACAACATGATAATGCCACTCACATTAAGATCTTCCAATTTGCCCCCATTCTCTGACATATCTCCACGATCTGAATTTTCATCATCTAGCCAATCTTCTATCCAGTCTTTCATCAGTTCTCCAAACTCCATGTCATACATCATATCAGTTAACTCATCGTCCGCCATTTCCTACAACAAATAATATATATCATCACATGTGCAAACATTATCAATGCTGAAATATACAACACCTAGCACATGATCACGGATGTTAAGTAAACTACCCCAACCGGAGAGCGCCCCAACAGAGGGCGTTCAGATCGTGCACACAACCGACGCCAACGACTTCAGACCCGTTGACTATAACATCTCTCACAGGCATAACATGTTCAAACCCAGAACTCATCGAGTGTTAATCACATGGTAATGTGAACTAGATTATTGACTCTAGTAAACTCTTTGGGTGTTAGTCACATGGGGATGTGACCTTGAGTGTTAATCACATATCGATGTGAACTGGATTATTGACTCTAGTGCAAGTGGGAGACTGTTGGAAATATTCCCTAGAGGCAATAATAAATTGGTTATTATTATATTTCCTTGTTCATGATAATCGTTTATTATCCATGCTAGAATTGTATTGATAGGAAACTCAGATACATGTGTGGAAACATAGACAACACCATGTCCCTAGTAAGACTCTAGTTGACTAGCTCGTTGATCAATAGATGGTTACGGTTTCCTGACCATGGACATTGGATGTCATTGATAACGGGATCACATCATTAGGAGAATGATGTGATGGACAAGACCCAATCCTAAGCCTAGCACAAGATCATGTAGTTCGTATGCTAAAGCTTTTCTAATGTCAAGTATCATTTCCTTAGACCATGAGATTGTGCAACTCCCGGATACCGTAGGAGTGCTTTGGGTGTGCCAAACGTCACAACGTAACTGGGTGGCTATAAAGGTACACTACAGGTATCTCCGAAAGTGTCTGTTGGGTTGGCACGAATCGAGACTGGGATTTGTCACTCCGTGTAAACGGAGAGGTATCTCTGGGCCCACTCGGTAGGACATCATCATAATGTGCACAATGTGATCAAGGAGTTGATCATGGGATGATGTGTTACGAAACAATTAAAGAGACTTGCCGGTAATGATATTGAACAAGGTATCGGGATACCGACGATCGAATCTCGGGCAAGTATCGTACCGCTAGACAAAGGGAATTGTATACGGGATTGATTAAGTCCTTGACATCGTGGTTCATCCGATAAGATCATCGTGGAACATGTGGGAGCCAAGATGGGTATCCAGATCCCTCTGTTGGTTATTGACCGGAGAGTCATCTCAGTCATGTCTGCATGTCTCCCGAACCCGTAGGGTCTACACACTTAAGGTTCAGTGACGCTAGGGTTATAGAGATATTAGTATGCGGTAACACAAAAGTTGTTTGGAGTCCCGGATGAGATCCCGGACGTCACGAGGAGTTCCGGAATGGTCCGGAGGTAAAGAATTATATATAGGAAGTGCTATTTCGGCCATCGGGACAAGTTTCGGGGTCACCGGTATTGTACCGGGACCACCGGAAGGGTCCCGGAGGTCCACCGGGTGGGGCCACCTGCCCCGGGGGGCCACATGGGCTGTAGGGGGTGCGCCTTGGCCTATATGGGCCAAGGGCACCAGCCCCTAGAGGCCCATGCGCCAAAGGGACAAGAGGAGGGGAGAGTCCTAAAGGGGGAAGGCACCTCCGAGGTGCCTTGGGGAGGATGGACTCCTCCCCCCCTTGGCAGCACCCTTCCTTGGAGGAAGGGGCAAGGCTGCGCCCTCCCCCTCTCCCTTGGCCCTATATATAGTGGGGGGAAGGGAGGGCAACCATACCTAAGCCCTGGCGCCTCCCTCTCCCTCCCATGACACATCTCCCTCCTCCCGCAGCGCTTGGCGAAGCCCTGTTGGAATCCCGCTACTGCCACCACCACGCCGTCGTGCTGCTGGATCTCCATCAACCTCTCCTCCCCCCTTGCTGGATCAAGAAGGAGGAGACATTGCTGCTCCGTACGTGTGTTGAACGCGGAGGTGCCGTCCGTTCGGCGCTAGGATCATCGGTGATTTGGATCACGACGAGTACGACTCCATCAACCCCATTCTCTTGAACGCTTCCGCGCGCGATCTACAAGGGTATGTAGATCCACTCCTCCCTCGTTGCTAGATGACTCCATAGATTGATCTTGGTGACACATAGGAAAATTTTGAATTATTGCTACGTTCCCCAACAGTGGCATCATGAGCTAGGTCTATGCGTAGTTTCTATGCACGAGTAGAACACAAAGTAGTTTTGGGCGTTGATTTTGTTCAATATGCTTGCCGTTACTAGTCTTATCTTGATTCGGCGGCATCGTGGGATGAAGCGGCCCGGACCGACCTTACACGTACTCTTACGTGAGACTGGTTCCACCGACTGACATGCACTAGTTGCATAAAGGTGGCTAGCGGTTGTCTGTCTCTCCCACTTTAGTCGGATCAGATTCGATGAAAAGGGTCCTTATGAAGGGTAAATAGCAATTGGCATATCACATTGTGGTCTTTGCGTAGGTAAGAAACGTTCTTGCTAGAAACCCATAGCAGCCACGTAAAACATGCAAACAACAATTAGAGGACGTCTAACTTGTTTTTGCAGGGTATGCTATGTGATGTGATATGGCCAAAAGGATGTGATGAATGATATATGTGATGTATGAGATTGATCATGTTCTTGTAATAGGAATCACGACTTGCATTTCGATGAGTATGACAACCGGCAGGAGCCATAGGAGTTGTCTTAATTTATTTATGACCTGCGTGTCAACATAAACGTCATGTAATTACTTTACTTTATTGCTAACCGTTAGCTGTAGTAGTAGAAGTAATAAGTTGGCGAGACAACTTCATGGAGACACGATGATGGAGATCATGATGATGGAGATCATGGTGTCATGCCGGTGACGATGATGATCATGGAGCCCCGAAGATGGAGATCAAAAGGAGCAATATGATATTGGCCATATCATGTCACTATTTGATTACATGTGATGTTTATCATGTTTATACATCTTGTTTACTTAGAACGACGGTAGTAAATAAGATGATCCCTCACTAAAATTTCAAGAAGGTGTTCCCCCTAACTGTGCACCGTTGCGAAAGTTCGTCGTTTCGAAGCACCACGTGATGATCGGGTGTGATAGATTCTTACGTTCACATACAACGGGTGTAAGCCAGATTTACACACGCGAAACACTTAGGTTGACTTGACGAGCCTAGCATGTACAGACATGGCCTCGGAACACAAGAGACCGAAAGGTCGAGCATGAGTCGTATGGTAGATACGATCAACATGAAGATGTTCACCGATGTTGACTAGTCCGTCTCACGTGATGATCGGACACGGCCTAGTTGACTCGGATCATGTAATCACTTAGATGACTAGAGGGATGTCTATCTGAGTGGGAGTTCATAAGATGATCTTAATTATCCTGAACATAGTCAAAAGGATTTTGCAAATTATGTCATAGCTCGCGCTTCAGTTCTACTGTTTAGTTATGTTCCTAGAGAAAATTTAGTTGAAAGTTGATAGTAGCAATTATGCGGACTAGGTCCGTAAACTGAGGATTGTCCTCATTGCTTCATAGAAGGCATATGTCCTTAATGCACCGCTCAGTGTGCTGAACCTCGAACGTTGTCTGTGGATGTTGCGAACATCTGACATACACATTTTGATAACTACGTGATAGTTCAGTTAAACGGTTTAGAGTTGAGGCACCGAAGACGTTTTGGAACGTCGCGAAACATATCAGATGTTTCGAGGGCTGAAATTGGGATTTCAGGCTCGTGCCCACGTCAAGAGGTATAAGACCTCCGACGATTTTCTTAGCCTGCAAACTAAGGGAGAAAAGCTCAATTGTTGAACTTGTGCTCAGATTGTCTGACTACAACAATCGCTTGAATCGAGTGGGAGTTGATCTTCCAGATGAAATAGTGATGGTTCTCCGAAGTCATTACCACCAAGCTGCTTGAGCTTCGTGATGAACTATAATATATCAGGGACATATATGATGATCCTTGAGATATTCGCGATGTTTGACACCACTAAAGTAGAGATCAAGAAGGAGCATCAATTGTTGATGGTTGGTGAAACCACTAGTTTCAAGAAGGGCAAGGGCACGAAGGGATACTTCATGAAACGGCAATTCAGCTGCTGCTCTAGTGAAGAAACCCAAGGTTGAACCCAAACCCGAGACTAAGTGCTTCTGTAATAAGGGGAACAGCCACTGGAGCAGAATTACCCTAGATACTTGGTAGATGAGAAGGCTGGCAAGGTCGATAGAAGTATATTGGATATACATTGTGTTGATGTGTACTTTACTAGTACTCCTAGTAGCACCAGGGTATTAGATACCGGTTCGGTTGCTAAGTGTTAGTAACTCGAAACAAAAGGCTACGGAATAAACGGAGACTAGCTAAAGGTGAGCTGACGATATGTGTTGGAAGTGTTTCCAGGGTTGATATGATCAAGCATCGCACGCTCCCTCTACCATCGAGATTGGTGTTTGCGTTGAGCATAGACATGATTGGATTATGTCTATCGCAATACGGTTATTCATTTAAGGAGAATAATGGTTACTCTGTTTATTTGAATAATACCTTCAATGGTCTTGCACCTAAAATGAATGGTTCATTGAATCTCGATCATAGTGATACACATGTTCATGCCAAAAGATATAGGATAGTAATGATAGTACCACCTACTTGTGGCACTGCCACTTAAGTCATATCGGTATAAAACGCATGAAGAAGCTCCATGTTGATGGAACTTTGGGCTCACTCATTTTTGAAAGGTTTGAGACATGCGAACCATGTCTATTGGTGTATATGCATGAAGAAACTCCATGCAAATGGACCGTTTGGACTCACTTGATTTTGAATCACTTGAGACATGCAAATCATACCACATGGGCAAGATGACTGAAAGCCTCGGTTTCAGTAAAATGGAACTAGAAAGCAACTTGTTGGAAGTAATACATTTTGATGTGTGCAGTCCAATGAGTGCTGAGGCGTGTAGTGGATATCGTTATGTTCTTACTTCACAGATGATTTGAGTAGATGTTGAGTATATTTACTTGATGAATCACGAGTCTGAATTATTGAAAGGTTCAAGTAATTTCAGGGTGAAGTTGAAAGATCGTCGTGATAAGAGGATATAGTATCTATGATATGATCATAGAGATGAATATCTGAATTACGAGTTTGGCATAGAATTAAGATATTGTGGAAATTGTTTCAAAACTAATACAGCCTGGAACACCATAGTGTGATGGTGTGTCCGAACATCATAACTGCACCCTATTGGATATGATGCATACCATGATGTCTCTTATCGAATTACCACAATAGTTTATGGGTTAGGCATTAGAGACAACCACATTCACTTTAAATAGGGCACCCCATAATTCCGATGAGATGACACCGTATGAACTATGGTTTAGAGAAACCTAAGCTGTCATTCCTTAAAAGTTTGGGGCTGTGACGCTTATGTGAAAAGTTTCAGGCTGATAAGCTCGAACCCAAAGCAGATAAATGCATCTTCATAGGACACCTAAAACAGTTGGGTATACCTCCTGTCTTAGATTCGAAAGCAATAAGGGATTGTTTCTAGAATTGGGTCCTTTCTCGAGGAAAAGTTTCTCTCAAAAGAATTGAGTGGGAGGATGGTGGAGACTTGATGAGGTTATTGAACTGTCTCTTCAACTAGTGTGTGGCAGGGCACAGGAAGTTGTTCCTGTGGCACCTACACCAATTGAAGTGGAAGCTTATGATAGTGATCATGAAACTTCAGATCAAGTCACTACCAAACCTCGTGGGAGGACAAGGATGCGTACTACTTCAGAGTGGTACGTAATCATGTCTTGGAAGTCATGTTGCTAGACAACAATGAACCTACGAGCTATGGAGAAGCGATGGTGGGCCTGGATTCCAAAATGGCTCAAAGGCCATATAATCCGAGAGAGGATCCATGTATGAAAACAAAGTGTAGACTTTGGAAGAGCTACTTGATGGTCGTAAGGCTGTTAGGTACATATGGATTTTTAAAAGGAAGACAGACAATGATGGTAAGTGTCACCATTGAGAAAGCTCGACTTGTCGTTAAGATGTTTCCCGACAAGTTCAAGGAGTTGACTACGATGAGACTTTCTCACACGTAGCGATGCTAAAAGTCTGTTGGAATTATATTAGCGATTACTACATTATTTATGAAATCTTGCATATAGGATGTCAAAACATTGTTTCCTCGACGATTTTCTTGAGGAAAGGTTGTATGTGATACAACTGGAAGGTTTTGTCAATCCTGAAAGATGCTAACAAGTATGCAAAGCTCCAGCAATCCTTCTAAGGACTGGAGTAAGCATCTCGGAGTTGGAATGTATGCTTTGATGAGATGATCAAAGATTTTGGTGTATACAAAGTTTATGAGAAACTTGTATTTCCAAAGAAGTGAGTGGGAGCACTATAGAATTTATGATGAGTATATGTTGTTAGACATATTATGGATCAGAAATGACGTAGAATTTCTGGAAAGCATATAGGGTTATTTGGAAAGTGTTTTTCAATGGAAAGCCTGGATGAAGCTACTTGAACATTGAGCATCAAGATCTATAAGAATAGATCAAAACGCTTAATGGTACTTTCAAATGAGCACATACCTTGACATGATCTTGAAGGTCTTCAAGATGGATCAGTCAAAGAAGGAGTTCTTGCCTGAGTTGTAAGGTATGAAGTTAAGACTTAAAGCTCGACCACGGCAGAAGAAAGAGGAAGGACGAAGGTCGTCCCCTATGCTTTTATCATAGGCTCTCTACAATATGCTATGCTGTGTACCGCACCTGATGTGTGCCTTGCCACATATCTGGCAAGAGGGTACAAAGGTAATCTAGGAGTAGATCACCAGATAGCGGTCTAAATTATCCTTAGAGGAATAAGGATATGTTTCTCGGTTATGGGGGTGATAAAGAGTTCGTCGTAAAGGGTTACGCCGATGCAAACTTTGACACCAATCCAGATTATTCTGAGTAGTAAACTGGATTCGTATAGTAGAACAGTTATTTGAAATGGCTCCAAATGTAGCGTAGTAGCTGCATCTACAAGATGACATAGAGATTTGCAAAGTACATACGGATCTGAAAGATTCAGACCCGTTGACTATAACATCTCTCACAGGCATAACATGTTCAAACCCAGAACTCATCGAGTGTTAATCACATGGTAATGTGAACTAGATTATTGACTCTAGTAAACTCTTTGGGTGTTAGTCACATGGGGATGTGACCTTGAGTGTTAATCACATATCGATGTGAACTGGATTATTGACTCTCGTGCAAGTGGGAGACTATTGGAAATATGCCCTAGAGGCAATAATAAATTGGTTATTATTATATTTCCTTGTTCATGGTAATTGTTTATTATCCATTCTAGAATTGTATTGATAGGAAACTCAGATACATGTGTGGATACATAGACAACACCATGTCCCTAGTAAGCCTCTAGTTGACTGGCTCGTTGATCAATAGATGGTTACGGTTTCCTGACCATCGACATTGGATGTCATTGATAACGGGATCACATCATTAGGAGAATGATGTGATGGACAAGACCCAATCCTAAGCCTAGCACAAGATCATGTAGTTCGTATGCTAAAGCTTTTCTAATGTCAAGTATCATTTCCTTAGACCATGAGATTGTGCAACTCCCGGATACCGTAGGAGTGCTTTGGGTGTGCCAAACGTCACAACGTAACTGGGTGGCTATAAAGGTACACTACAGGTATCTCCGAAAGTGTCTGTTGGGTTGGCACGAATCGAGACTGGGATTTGTCACTCCGTGTAAACGGAGAGGTATCTCTAGGCCCACTCGGTAGGACATCATCATAATGTGCACAATGTGATCAAGGAGTTGATCACGGGATGATGTGTTACGAAACGAGTAAAGAGACTTGCCGGTAACGAGATTGAACAAGGTATCGGGATACCGACGATCGAATCTCGGGCAAGTATCGTACCGCTAGACAAAGGGAATTGTATATGGGATTGATTAAGTCCTTGACATCGTGGTTCATCCGATGAGATCATCGTGGAACATGTGGGAGCCAACATGGGTAGCCAGATCCCGCTGTTGGTTATTGACCGGAGAGTCATCTCGGTCATGTCTGCATGTCTCCCAAACCTGTAGGGTCTACACACTTAAGGTTCAGTGACGCTAGGGTTATAGAGATATTAGTATGCGGTAACCCGAAAGTTGTTCGGAGTCCCGGATGAGATCCGTGACGTCACAAGGAGTTCCGGAATGGTCTGGAGGTAAAGAATTATATATAGGAAGTGCTATTTCGGCCATCGGGACAAGTTTCGGGGTCACCGGTATTGTACCGGGACCACCGGAAGGGTCCCGGAGGTCCACCGGGTGGGGCCACCTGCCCCGGGGGGCCACATGGGCTGTAGGGGGTGCGCCTTGGCCTATATGGGCCAAGGGCACCAGCCCCTAGAGGCCCATGCGCCAAAGGGACAAGAGGAGGGGAGAGTCCTAAAGGGGGAAGGCACCTCCGAGGTGCCTTGGGGAGGATGGACTCCTCCCCCCCTTGGCAGCACCCTTCCTTGGAGGAAGGGGCAAGGCTGCGCCCTCCCCCTCTCCCTTGGCCCTATATATAGTGGGGGGGGAAGGGAGGGCAACCATACCTAAGCCCTGGCGCCTCCCTCTCCCTCCCATGACACATCTCCCTCCTCCCGCAGCGCTTGGCGAAGCCCTGTTGGAATCCCGCTACTGCCACCACCACGCCGTCGTGCTGCTGGATCTCCATCAACCTCTCCTCCCCCCTTACTGGATCAAAAAGGAGGAGACATCGCTGCTCCGTACGTGTGTTGAACGCGGAGGTGCCGTCCGTTCGGCGCTAGGATCATCGGTGATTTGGATAACGACGAGTACGACTCCATCAACCCCGTTCTCTTAAACGCTTCCGCGCGCGATCTACAAGGGTATGTAGATCCACTCCTCCCTCGTTGCTAGATGACTCCATAGATTGATCTTGGTGACACGTAGGAAAATTTTGAATTATTGCTACGTTCCCCAACAAGACAACCCCTAATGCTAGATCCCCGATCGCCCCGACTGGGCTCCACTACTGATCAACTGGAAACGAAACAACACAATCGAACATGATCTTCATCGAGCTCCTCCTTGAGCTCGGTTGCGTCACCTGCACGGTTGTCATCGGCACCTGCAACTGTTTGAAGTAATCTGTGAGTCACGGGGACTCAGCAATCTCACACCCTTGCGATCAAGACTATTTAAGCTTATGGGTAGCATAGGGTAGTGAGGTGGAGCTACAGCAAGCACTAGCATATATGGTGGCTAACATACGCAAATGAGAGCGAGACGAGAAGCAAAGCGCAGTCGTGAACTAGAAGTGATCAAGAGGTGATCCTGAAACTACTTACGTTCAAGCATAACACAAGAACCGTGTTCACTTCCCAGACTCCGCCGGAAAGAGACCATCACGGCTACACACGCGGTTGATGCATTTTAATTAAGTCAAGTGTCAAGTTCTCTACAACCGGACATTAACAAATTCCCATCTTCCCATAACCGCGGGCATGACTTTCGAAAGTTCAAAACCCTGCAGGGGTGTCCCAACTTAGCCCATCACAAGCTCTCACGGTCAACAAAGGATATTCCTTCTCCCAGGAAGACCCGATCAGACTCGGAATCTCGGTTGCAAGACATTTCGACAATGGTAAAACAAGACCAGCAAGACCGCCCGATGCGCCGACATCCTGATAGGAGTTGCACATATCTCATTCTCAGGGCAACACTGGATGAACACTACGTACAGCTAAAACTAGCCCTCAGGTTTCCCCGAGGTGGCGCCGCAAGTGGCTCTGGTTCGGACCAACACTTAGACAAGCACTGGCCCGGGGGTTAAAATAAAGATGACTCTTGAGTCTGCAGAACCCAAGGGAAGGTGATAGGTTGTTAGTGCAAATGTAAAACCAAGGTTGGGCCTTGCTGGAGGAGTTTTATTCAAAGCGAACTGCCAAGGGGTTCCCATAACACCCAACCTCGTAAGGAATGCAAAATCAAGGAACATAACACCGGTATGACGGAAACTAGGGCGGCAAGAGTGGAACAAAGCACCAGGCATAAGGTCGAGCCTTCCACCCTTTACCAAGTATATAGGTGCATTACTTAAACAAGATATAATAATGATATCCCAACAATATCCATGTTCCAACATGGAACAAACTTCATCTTCACCTGCAACTAACAACGCTATAAGAGGGGCTGAGCAAAGCGGTAACATAGTCAAACAATGGTTTGCTAGGACAAGGTGGGTTAGAGGCTTGACATGGCAATATGGGAGGCATGATATAGCAAGTGGTAGGTATCGAGGCATAGAAAAAGAGCGAGCAACTAGCAAGCAAAGATAGAAGTGATTTCGAGGCTATGGTCATCTTGCCTGCAAAGTTCTCCGAGTTGACGTAAGCTTGATCCTCGTAAGCGTACTCAATGGGTTCCTTGATCAAGAACTCGTCTCCCGGCTCTACCAAAGGCAAGAACACAAGCAAAGGAAAACAACAATCAACCACGGTGCAATGCGCAAGCAACATGATGCAAAACATGGCATGATATGTGAGATGTGGTATGCAATGCATAAGCGTGCTCCAGAAGTAAACGATTGAACCAGGCATCAACTTGGCAATCCAAGAGTTCCTCTGGAAAGATGAGTTGATTTCGGTCGAAATCGATATAAAGATCACTGGAATCGGATGCACGGTTTGCAAATGGCAAGCAAAATAAGAATGGCATAATTCTGCGATTAACAGCACGATGGCATCTAGAATGCAACAAGAAACTAAGCTACTGCACTCCAACATAACAACAAAGCACATGGCAGTGATATAATCAAGATGCTTGGCAAAAGATGAACACTGAGCTACGGCTAAATCACACAAGAGCAGGTTCAAACAAGCATGGCAAAAGTGCAAAAGATAACAGCATCACAGACTTAGTGAGAAAACTAACATGTCAGGAATTAACATCAGGAAGCAATGTTTAGAGCAAGATAACAACATGCTACAGGATCAGATCATAGCAATACAAGGCATGGCATGAATCTACTCGAAGCATATAACAAAAGTCCCTTACTGACCATAAGCCAAAAAGGATCAGAAGATATGATGGCACCCATGTAAACATAGCAAGTTTTATTAACAGATTCAGACTTAGAAGAAAAACTGGACATGGCATAAACAGAATTATGAAGGCATGTTTGCGAGCTCGATGCACTCAACACAAGGTATTGCATGACAAACTAAGAATACTACCAGCAAGAAGACATGTTCAAGAAGCTATCCATGGCAAGAATAATCTCATAGCATGCATGGATGAACTACAACAACCTTGGCAAAATTGATTAACACGTAAACAATCTGCCAGGAACATTTTATAGCAAAAGTAGAGCAAGATTGAGTCATGCTAGGGCACTCCATAAATGCAAACAGGGGCATGGATGGATAGAGCGTAACCATATGTCAAAATCATCCTTAATGAACATACTCAAAAGAAGCATGGATCTCTATGTAACAACATGAATACATGGCATTAAAATAACAGTAGGGAAAAGACTTAGTGAAATTCTAAGTCCCTGACATCAGCAACATCACGAGAGCTACTTTGCATGCATGTGCTAGTCACCACATTGATCACAAAAATACATGCCATACACCCCTGTAAAGATGGCATGACATAGCCCAAAACACATGTAGAGCTCATGCCCATATGCAGCACACAATAATCATGGCAAAAATGACAAATGCTCATAATCTGATAAGAAACAGGAACTAACATTTTATAGCACTCTTGCATCAATAATTTGGGCATCAAGATAGACTCAAACAAGCATGGAAAAGTGGAACAAAATGAAGAGCACAACATGATGAACATTTTGATATCTCATGCATGCAAAACGGATCTACGGATGAGAAGTTATGGCATGATGAATAGTGCTTGAAATTATTGCGGACTGAAAAGACTTGGAGAAAAAGAGGGGGAGGTTAGACCTCAGATCTTGGGTTGACTCAAGGGCACGCAGATCGAGGATGACCGGAGCGGGCTCGCCGGAGAGGAGGGAGACGACAACGACCGATCTGGAGAGGGGGAGGAGGTGGCCAGAGCTCGCTGCCGGCGACGAGGAGCAGACGAGGCGGCGAGGCGCACTGCGGACAGAGCGGGCGGCGGCGGCAGTGCCCCGCGGCGGCGTCCGGCGCCGGCGATGGAGAGGTGCGGCGCAGGGCGGCGAAGGCGGCGCCGGCGGACGTGGGACGGAGAAGAACTCCGGTGGCGGCGCGGGATCGGCGGCGGAAAGGCGCGGGCGCGCGGCGGTGCGCAATGGCCGAGTGGGCCGGCTATGGGCCCCGCGGGCCGGGCGGCGGTGCGCGGTGGCAGAGGCCACGTGGCAGGCGTTGAGAGGCTGGGAGGGGAAAGATCTAGGGTTTCATCCGGGATTTCGGAGGGGAAGATGTTTTTATAGGTAGACGGAGCTAGGAGAGTCCAAATGAGGTGCGGTTTTCGGCCACGCGATTGTGATCGAATGGCCGAGAGGATGGAGGGGGTTTGGAAGGGTTTTGGGCCACTTTGGAGGGGTGTTGGGCTGCAACACACACGAGGACTTTACGGTTCCTCGGTTAACCGTTGGAGTATCAAACGGACTCCAAATGGCACGAAACTTGACAGGCGGTCTATCAGTGGCGTACCAAGGCCGCTTGGCAAATCTCGGTCCATTCCGAGAAAATTTAACACCCGCTCATGAAAAGAGACAAAAGGGGGCGCTAGAGGACATAGGAGTGTCGGAATGCAAAACGGACAACGGGAAAAATGCTCGGATGCATGAGACGAACACGTATGCAAATGCGATGCCCATGATGACATGATATGAAATTCATGACATGCAAACAAATGACAAGGCAACAACAGCGAATAATTGGAAGACACCTAGCGCAACGGTCTCGGGGCGTTACAACACTCCACCACTACGAGAGGATCTCGTCCCGAGATCTAGGATGGCACCGGAGGGAAAAGGAAGAGGAAGATAAGAGGTAAAAAAAGTTGCTTCTTTGACAAACAAGTGAAACCAAAGAACCTTGAAAGGTTAACCAATTTCAATAAAGGAATACAACAGAGATGAACAAAGTTGAAAACACTCTGTTAGAAAAGAGGAACAAGGAAGAACAACTTGGGGCAGCACTCCGGTTGAAAAGAGATATGAAACTTGATAAGATGAAAAGAACTTGAGCAGAGGGCACAACACTCCGGTTAAATGGATAAGCACGAAAAGAACATGGTCCTTACAATCTGAGATGATGAGAGGAAAGAGCAACATCACGATGCCTCCGGAAGAAATGAAAGAATATAGATCTTTGAAATGAAAGGATGGAGAAGAAGATGCCAACTTCTGCCACAAAAGAGCTTGAAAAGGCATCCTTAGGGGAAGGGTCAAACGGAGTTGATGGAAACCAACAACGAAAAGAGTAAGCTTGTTGTGGGCTTATGGAAAACATCTCAAAACTGAGGTGAAATTCTGCCACTAACGAAAAAACAATAGATTGGATTGAGGTCAACAAGGAGATGACAACTCCTTTCGTCGAGAGGATAGGAGAAAAATTTGTATCATTGATAGACACCACAATAAGCAACATTCCTTAGGGAAGGCATTGAGTGAAATCTATACCAAGATAACTCCAAGTGAGAAAATGATGGATTTAAATATCTCATTCCTGACAACTTTCGAATCATGAAGCATGAAGGGAAAATTGTCAAGAAAGACATAACACTGCTACCTTTTGAGCACTGCGTTGGTTTTCCCCGAAGAGGAAGGGATGATGCAGAAAAGTAGCGTAAGTATTTCCCTTAGTTTTTGAGAACCAAGGTATCAATCCAGTAGGAGGCTACGCGCGAGTCCCTCGTACCTGCAGAAAACAAATAAATCATCACAACCAACACGAATAGGGGTTGTCAATCCCTACACGGACACATCGAATGGTTCTCCACAAGAGAGGGGAAGAACATTGTATTGGGATCCAAAAAGAGAGAAGAAGTCATCTAGCTAATAACTATGGACCCATAGGTCTGAGGTAAACTACTCACACTTCATCGGAGGGGCTATGGTGTTGATGTAGAAGCCCTCCGTGATCGATGCCCCCTCCGGCAGAGCTCCGGAACAGGCCCCAAGATGGGATCTCGTGCATACAGAAAGTTGCAGCGGTGGAATTAGGTTTTTGGCTCCGTATCTGATCGTTTGGGGGTACATAGGTATATATAGTAGGAAGGAGTACGTCGGTGGAGCAACAGGGGGCCCACGAGGGTGGAGGGCGCGCCTGGGGGGTAGGCGTGCCCCCCTACCTCGTGGCCTCCTCTTTTGTGTCTTGACGTAGGGTCCAAGTCTCTCGGGTCTTGTTCGTTGAGAAAATCACGTTCCCGAAGGTTTCATTCCGTTTGGACTCCGTTTGATATTCCTTTTCTTCGAAACCCTAAAACAGGCAAAAAACAGCAATTCTGGGCTGGGCCTCCGGTTAATAGGTTAGTCCCAAAAATAATATAAAAGTGGAAAATAAAGCCCAATAATGTCCAAAATAGTAGATAATATAGCATGGAGCAATCAAAAATTATAGATACGTTGGAGACGTATCAAGCATCCCCAAGCTTAATTCATGCTTGTCCTCGAGTAGGTAAATGATAAAAACAGAATTTTTGGTGCGGAGTGCTACTTCGCATAATGTTAATGTAATTCTTCTTAGTTGTGGTATGGATATTCAGACCCGAAAGATTCAAGACAAAAGTTTAATATTGACATAAAAATAATAATACTTCAAGCATACTAACAAAGCAATTATGTCTTATCAAAATAACATTGCTCAAGAAATTTATCCCTACAAAATCATATAGTCTGGCTATGCTCTATCTTCACCACACAAAATATTTAAATCATGCACAACCCCGATGACAAGCCAAGCAATTGTTTCATACTTTCAGTGTTCTCAAACTTTTTCAATCTTCACGCAATACATGAGCGTGAGCCATGGACATAGCACTATAGGTGGAATAGAATGGTGGTTGTGGAGAAGACAAAAAGGGAGAAGATAGTCTCACATCAACTAGGCGTATCAATGGGCTATGTAGATGCCCATCAATAGATATCAATGTGAGTGAGTAGGGATTGCCATGCAACGGATGCACTAGAGCTATAAGTATGTGAAAGCTCAAAAAGAAACTAAGTGGGTGTGCATCCAACTTGCTTGCTCATGAAGACCTAGGGCATTTTGAGGAAGCCCATCATTGGAATATACAAGCCAAGTTGTATAATGAAAAATTCCCACTAGTATATGAAAGTGATATCATAGGAGACTCTCTATCATGAATATCATGGTGCTACTTTGAAGCACAAGTGTGGTAAAAGGATAGTAGCATTGTCCCTTCTCTCTTTTTCTCTCATTTTGTTATTTGGGCCTTTTCTCTTTTTTTATGGCCTCTTTTCTTTCTCTTTTTTTTCGTCCGGAGTCTCATCCCGACTTGTGGGGGAATCATAGTCTCCATCATCCTTTCCTCACTGGGACAATGATCTAATAATGATGATCATCACACTATTATTTTTCTTACAACTCAACAATTACAACTCGATACTTAGAACAAAATATGACTCTATATGAATGCCTCCGGCGGTGTACCAGGATATGCAATGAATCAAGAGTGACACGTATGAAAGAATTATGAATGGTGGCTTTGCCACAAATACGATGTCCACTACATGATCATGCTAAGCAATATGACAATGATGGAGTGTGTCATAATAAACGGAACGGTGGAAAGTTGCATGGAAATATATCTCGGAATGGCTATGGAAATTCCATAATAGGTAGGTATGGTGGCTGTTTTGAGGAAGGTATATGGTGGGTGTATGATACCGGCGAAAGGTGCGCGGTATTAGAGAGGCTAGCAAAGGTAGAAGGGTGAGAAAAGTGTGTATAATCCATGGACTCAACATTAGTCATAAAGAACTCATATACTTACTGCAAAAATCTACAAGTTATCAAAGCAAAGTATTACGCGCATGCTCCTAGGGGGATAGATTGGTAGGAAAAGACCATCGCTCGTCCCCGACCGCCACTCATAAGGAAGACAATCAATAAATAAATCATGCTCCGACTTCATCACATAACGGTTCACCATACGTGCATACTACGGGAATCACAAACTTTAACACAAGTATTCTTCAAATTCACAACTACTCAACTAGCACAACTTTAATATCACCATCTTTATATCTCAAAACAATTATCAAGCATCAAACTTCTCATAGTATTCAACACACTCTTAAGAGAATTTTATTATTCTTGAATACCTAGCATATTAGGATTTTAAGCAAATTACCATTCTATTTAAGACTCTCAAAATAATATAAGTGAAGCATGAGAGATCAATAGTTTCTATAAAACAAATCCACCACCGTGCTCTAAAAGATATAAGTGAAGTACTAGAGCAAAACTACATAACTCAAAAGATATAAGCGAAGCACATAGAGTATTCTAACAAATTCCAAATCATGTATGGCTCTCTCAAAAGGTGTGTACAGAAAGGATGATTGTGTTAAACTAAAAAGTAAAGACTCAAATCATACAAGATGCTCCAAGCAAAACACATATCATGTGGCGAATAAAAATATAGCTCCAAGTAAAGTTACCGATAGAAGTAGACAAAAGAGGGGATGCCTTCCGGGGCATCCCCAAGCTTTGGCTTTTAGGTGTCCTTAGATTATCTTGCGGGTGCCATGGGCATCCCCAAGCTTAGGCTCTTGCCACTCCTTGTTCCATAATCCATCAAATCTTTACCCAAAACTTGAAAACTTCACAACACAAAACTTAAAGTAGAAAATCTCGTGAGCTCCGTTTGCGAAAGAAAACAAAAGACCACTTCAAGGAACTATAATGAACTCATTCTTTATTTATATTGGTGTTATACCTACTGTATTACAACTTCTCTATGGTTTATAAACTATTTTACTAGCCATAGATTCATCAAAATAAGCAAACAACACACGAAAAACAGAATCTGTCAAAAACAGAATAGTCTGTAGTAATCTGTAGCTAGCGCAAGATCTGGAACCCCAAAAATTCTAAAATAAATTGCTGGACGTTAGGAATTTATCTATTAATCATATTAAAAAATAATTAACTAAATATCACTTTACAAATAAAAATGGCAGCAGCTCTTGTGAGCGCTAAAGTTTCTGTTTTTTACAGCAAGTGTAACAAGACTTTCCCCAAGTCTTCCCAACGGTTCTACTTGGCGCAAACACTAATTAAACACAAAAAAAACAACCAAAACAAAGGCTAGATAAATTATTTATTACTAAACAGGAGCAAAAAGCAAGGAATACAAATAAAATTGGGTTGCCTCCCAACAAGCGCTATCGTTTAATGCCCCTAGCTAGGCATAACAAGTAAGGATAGATCTAGGTATTGCCATCTTTGGTAGGCAATCCATAAGTGGCTCTCATAATAGATTCATAAGGTAATTTAATTTTCTTTCTAGTAAAGTGTTCCATGCCTTTCCTTAATGGAAATTGGAATATAATATTTCCTTCCTTCATATCAATAATTGCACCAATCGTTCTAAGGAAAGGTCTACCAAGAATAATAGGACATGAAGGATTGCAATCTATGTCAAGAACAATAAAATCTACGGGCACATAATTCCTATTTGCAACAATAAGAACATCATTAATTCTTCCCATAGGTTT
Organism: Triticum urartu; assembly: GCF_003073215.2. Lineage (NCBI taxonomy): Eukaryota > Viridiplantae > Streptophyta > Magnoliopsida > Poales > Poaceae > Triticum > Triticum urartu. The sequence continues at coordinate 72,184,354 of NC_053024.1, read as the reverse complement.
CTTAATAGTGGAATCCGCAAGGTGCAAGTTTAAAGATCAATCATCAAAATCACGGAAACCTAACAGATCACACAAAGTCTTTGGGATCATGGAAACACTAGCACCCAAATCACATAAAGCATAGCATTCATGATCTTTAATTTTAATTTTAATAGTTGGTTCCCACTCATCATAAAGCTTTATAGGGATAGAAACTTCCAATTCAAGTTTTTCTTCATAAGATTACATCAAGGCATCAACGATATGTTTACTAAATGTTGTATTTTGACTATAAGCATGAGGAGAATTTAGCACGGATTGCAAAAAGGAAATACAATCAATCAAAGAGCAATTTTCATAGTTAAATTCCTTGAAATCCATAATAGTGGGTTTAGCAACATCCAGGGTTTTAATTTCTTCAATCCCACTTTTATCAATTTTAGCATCAAGATCAACAAATTCTGAATTCTTGGAACGCCTTCTAGGTAAACGTGGATCATATTCAGTCCTATCATTATTAAGATTCATATTGCAAAATAGAGATTTAATAGGGGACACATCAATAACTTTTAGATCTTCATCTTTATTTTCATAGCAATCTGGTTTAGCGGCCATCTTATTAACTAAGGTAGCCTGCCTATCCGAAATTTCAGTAGTTAATTTCTCAAGATGAACAATTTGGGATCTTAAACCATCGATTTCTTTAGACATATCATCAAGCTCTTTATTCATAAAACTTTTCTGTTCTTTAAGATCATTTCTGAAGAAACTATTATGTTCAAATTGCAAAACCATGAAACTCCTGACATTGCTTTCCATCTCTTCTAACCTTTTAAGTTGAAGGTCACCAAATTTAAGTAGAGCCATAGTGACAAGCAAGCAAACTAACACACAAGCAAACAAAAAGCAAGCGGGCAAAAAGAGATAAATAGAGAAAGAGAGGGAGGATAGAGAGAGAGGGTGAATAAAACGGCAAGGGTGAAGTGGGGGAGAGGAAAACGAGAGGCAAATGGCAAATAATGTAATGCGGGAGATAAGGGTATGTGATGGGTACTTGGTATGTTGACTTTTGCGTAGACCTCCCCGGCAACGGTGCCAGAAATCCTTCTTGCTACCTCTTGAGCACTGCGTTGGTTTTCCCCGAAGAGGAAGGGATGATGCAGCAAAGTAGCATAAGTATTTCCCTCAGTTTTTGAGAACCAAGGTATCAATCCAGTAGGAGGCTACGCGCGAGTCCCTCGTACCTGCACAAAACAAATAAATCCTCGCAACCAACGCGAATAGGGGTTGTCAGTCCCTACACGGCCACTTACGAGAGTGAGATCTGGTAGATATGATAAGATAATTGTTTTGGTATTTTTGTGATAAAGATGCAAAGTAAAATAAAAGCAAATGAAATAACTAAGTAGTAGGAGATTAATATGATAAAGATAGACCCGGGGCCATAGGTTTCACTAGTGGCTTCTCTCGAAAGAATAAGTACTCTATGGTGGGTGAACAAATTACTATTGAGCAATTAACAGAACTGAGCATAGTTATGAGAATATCTAGGTATGATCATGTATATAGGCATCACGTCCGAGACAAGTAGACCAACTCCTGCCTGCATCTACTACTATTACTCCACTCATCGACCGCTATCCAGCATGCATCTAGAGTATTAAGTTAAAAACAGAGTAACGCCTTAAGCAAGATGACATGATGTAGAGGGATAAACTCATGCAATATGATGAAAACCCATCTTGTTATCCTCGATGGCAACAATACAATACGTGCCTTGCTGCCCCAACTGTCACTGGGAAAGGACACCGCAAGATTGAACCCAAAGCTAAGCACTTCTCCCATTGCAAGAAAGATCAATCTAGTAGGCCAAACCAAACTGATAATTCGAAGAGACTTGCAAAGATAACCAATCATACATAAAAGAATTCAGAGAAGATTCAAATATTGTTTGTGGAATTAGGTTTTTGGCTCCATATCTGATCGTTTGGGGATACGTAGGTATATATAGGAGGAAGGAGTACGTCGGTGGAGCAACAAGGGGCCCATGAGGGTGGAGGGCGCGCCTGGGGGGTAGGCGCGCCTCCTACCTCGTGGCCTCCTCTTTTGTGTCTTGACGTAGGGTCCAAGTCTCCCGGGTCTTGTTCATTGAGAAAAACACGTTCCCGAAGGTTTCATTCCGTTTGGACTCCGTTTGATATTCCTATTCTTCGAAACCCTAAAACAGGAAAACAAGAGATTTGAATGATGCACCAGTATGATTTGGAGAATGAGAGCTGAAAGCTGGAATGAATAATTCTGAGATGATGGGCTCCGGAGAAACAAACTGATAATACTCCTGAATTGCTCCGGATGGGTGGAAGAATTCTCACAATCGAAACCAATTATGAGAGGATGGCATAAGGCTAGAACCATGAATCTTTGAAAGAACGTGTAAAATTTGGAGGAAAACCCTTCTTCGGTCTTCAAGATTTGAGAATGACGATGAGAAACACCACCATGAATTGTTGAGGTACTCCGGAAGAATCAAAAGCGAAGAGGTTGAGCCAACGATGAAAAGAATTTGACCAATCTTGGAGAAATACATATGACTGATGATAATTCATTCTTACGTCAAACTTGGAAAATAATTTGAGAGTAACTCCGGGAAAATAGAGGAGTCAGGTAAGATCCTGGGAAAAGACTTGTGGGTTAGGGCCCACTCAAAAGAAACACTGTTGAACAATTATTTGAAAAGAGAGATTACACCGGTTGAATTAAATGGCTTGAATGAGATACCAATCTCGAAAGAGCTTGAACGAATGCAGAGTGGAAACACGAATCTTCGAGATATCTTCAGTACTCCAGAACAATTGAATAGCAAGCAGGGAATGATTATGAGGTGCACCAGTATGGGAAAAATATTTGAAACGAGGAAAAGGGATATGATCAGCAAAGCTTGAATTAAATCCACCGGAGAAGAAAGAGAACGAATAATGATGAACTTGTAGAGCATCTTCACGAGAACCACCGGGTAAGAACATTGATTGAAAAGAATGAAGAGACTTCACATGAATAAAATGGATACTTGATTAAGAAATCTGAATCCTTAAAAAAAAGGGGGGGGGGGGGGGGAAAAACAAAGACAACTTGGGGGCGGATGAAACGAGCACCGTTGAGAGAACTTAGAATTGAACTTGCGGATGTGGAAATGATCGGAACCACTTGAAGAGAAAGACATCAGTTGAAAAGGATTGACATGACAATCTCGATTATCATGAAGGATTGGTATTCACATAGGAGTATGAGAACACCGCTTCAAAAAGGTATGGAATCAACACTTGACTTCGAAGCAACTCGAATACCACAATCAAAACAAAACAAAGGATTGGCTTGCAAAATAAGGCGGAACAAATATATGATAGATCCCATATCGTATCATGTGTCTGTTGGAAAAGATATTCTAGGAGATACTTGAATAATCACTTATAAACTCCCGAAACTTTTTGGTTATGCAATCAGGTGTTGGGATACAGGGGAAGCATAATATCTCACCCAAACTAGCAAAACCTACATCCAGCTGTATCCATCCTTCAACACATAACCAAGAAACCTTCGGAAATCATTTACCTCAACCTTTGAAAAGCATCCGTTATACGAGTTATGGCAATACTCCCGAACTCCCGCCCCAGTACTGGGTGGCGTCGAGGTTATCTCACCAACAACTACATAAAAGAGATTTTCGATGTCAATGAAACTCAGGTATTCCAGAACTGCAACGATAAAATTGTGACGACAACACCTCGGAGCTCAACTCCCCGGGACACTGCCACAACCCCTAAATGTCAGGAGGCACCAAGAACAATGTTCTCGTCACAAAACCATCGGAAAGATTCCAAGATACCCGCGTTATCCTAAAAAAAAATTCATGAAATTTGAGAAGAGAAGAGTCAATATCTACGTCAAGAGGCCTCACCAGAGCGACGAAGGGAATAAGGAGTAAAAAGAATCCTACTCTCCGTTATATATATAATCCTATAAGACTCAAAACATTTTTCTAGACTCAACAACGTCAGCGATTCGATCAAGCAGGGGGCTCCTAAGTCGGGAATGGCTCTGATACCAACTTGTAACACCCACGATGCAGCTATATCTCCCACGCGTCGGAGCATGACTTAGAGGCATAGTCGCATAGTAGGCATGTTGCAAGAGGCGTAATATTTAGACATCCCATGTACTGAATAAGAAAGGGATAAAGAGTTGGCTTACAAACGCCACTTTACACAATACATAAATATAGCATTACATCATCCAGAATACAATCAAGGTCCGACTACAGAACCAAATAAAGAAAGACAACCCCTAATGCTAGATCCTCGGTCGCCCCGACTGGGCTCCACTACTGATCAACTGGAAACGAAACAACACAATCGAACACGATCTTCATCGAGCTCCTCCTTGAGCTCGGTTGCGTCACCTGCACGGTTGTCATCGGCACCTGCAACTGTTTGAAGTAATCTGTGAGTCACGGGGACTCAGCAATCTCACACCCTCGCGATCAAGACTATATAATCTTATGGGTAGGATAGGGTAGTGAGGTGGAGCTGTAGCAAGCACTAGCATATATGGTGGTTAACATACGCAAATGAGAGCGAGAAGAGAAGCAAAGCGCGGTCGTGAACTAGAAGTGATCAAGAGGTGATCCTGAAACTACTTACGTTCAAGCATAACACAAGAACCGTGTTCACTTCCCGGACTCCGCTGGAAAGAGACCATCACGGCTACACACGCGGTTGATGCATTTTAATTAAGTCAAGTGTCAAGTTCTCTACAACCGGACATTAAAAAATTCCCATCTGCCCATAACCGCGGGCACGACTTTCAAAAGTTCAAAACCCTGCAGGGGTGTCCCAACTTAGCCCATCACAAGCTCTCATGGTCAACGAAGGATATTCCTTCTCCCAGGAAGACCCGATCAGACTCGGAATCCCGGTTACAAGACATTTCGACAATGGTAAAACAAGACCAGCAAGACCGCCCGATGCGCCGACATCCTAATAGGAGCTGCACATATCTCATTCTCAGGGCAACACCAGATGAACACTACGTACAGCTAAAACTAGCCCTCAGGTTTCCCCGAGGTGGCGCCGCAAGTGGCTCTGGTTCGGACCAACACTTAGACAAGCACTGGCCCGGGGGGGTTAAAATAAAGATGACCCTTGAGTCTGCAGAACCCAAGGGACGGTGATAGGTCGTTAGTGCAAATGTAAAACCAAGGTTGGGCCTTGCTGGAGGAGTTTTATTCAAAGCGAATTGTCAAGGGGTTCCCATAACACCCAATCGCGTAAGGAACGCAAAATCAAGGAACATAACACCGGTATGACGGAAACTAGGGCGGCAAGAGTGGAACAAAACACCAAGCATAAGGCCGAGCCTTCCACCCTTTACCAAGTATATAGGTGCATTAATTAAACAAGATATAATAATGATATCTCAACAATATCCATGTTCCAACATGGAACAAACTTCATCTTCACCTGCAACTAACAACGCTATAAGAGGGGCTGAGCAAAGCGGTAACATAGCCAAACAACAGTTTGCTAGGACAAGGTGGGTTAGAGGCTTGACATGGCAATATGGGAGGCATGATATAGCAAGTGGTAGGTATCGCAGCATAGCAATAGAGCGAGCAACTAGTAAGCAAAGATAGAAGTGATTTTGAGGGTATGGTCATCTTGCCTGCAAAGTTCTCGGAGTTGACGTAAGCTTGGTCCTCGTAAGCGTACTCAACGGGTTCCTCGATCACGAACTCGTCTCCCGGATCTACCCAAGGCAAGAACACAAGCAAAGGAAAACAACAATCAACCACGGTGCAATGCGCAAGCAACATGATGCAAAACATGCCATGATATGTGAGATGTGGTATGCAATGCATATGCGTGCTCCAGAAGGAAAAGATTGGACCAGGCATCAACTTGGCAATCCAAGAGTGCCGCTGGAAAGATGAGTTGATTTCGGTCGAAATTGATATAAAGATCACCGGAATCGGATGCACGGTTTGCAAATGGCAAGCAAAACAAGAATGACACAATTCTGCGATTAACAGCACGATGCCATCTAGAATGCAACAAGAAACTAAGCTACTGCACTCCAACATAACAACAAAGCACATGGCAGTGATATACTCAAGATGCTTGACAAAAGATAAACACTGAGCTATGGCTAAATCACACAAGAGCAGGTTCAAACAAGCATGGCAAAAGTGCAAAAGATAACAGCATCACAGACTTAGTGAGAAAACTAACATGTCAAGAATTAACATCAGGAAGCAATGTTTAGAGCAAGATAACAACATGCTACAGGATTAGATCATAGCAATACAAGGCATGGCATGAATCTACTCAAAGCATATAACAAAAGTCCCTTAATGACCATAAGCCAAAAAGGAACATGAAGATATGATGGCACCCATGTAAACATAGCAAGTTTCGTTAACAGATTCAGACTTAGCAAAAAAACTGGACACGACATAAACAGAATTATGAAGGTACGTTTGCGAGCTCGATGCACTCAACACAAGGCATTGCATGAAAAACTAAGCATACTACCAGCAAGAAGACATGTTCAAGAAGCTATCTATGGCAAGAACAATCTCATAGCATGCATGAATCAACTACAACAACCTTGGCAAAATTGATTAACACGTAAACAATCTGCCAGGAACATTTTATAGCAAAAGTAGAGCAAGATTGAGTCATGCTAGGGCACTCCATAAATGCAAACAGGGGCATGGATGGATAGAGCGTAACCATATGTCAAAATCATCCTTACTGAACATACCCAAAAGAAGCATGGATCTCTATGTAGCAATATGAATACATGGCATTAAAATAACAGCTGGGAAAAGACTTGGTGAAATTCCAAGTCCCTGAAATCAGTAACATCACGAGAGCTACTTTGCATGCATGTGCTAGTCACCACATTGATCACAAAAATACATGGCATACACCCCTCTAAAGATGGCATGACATAGCCCAAAACACATGTAGAGCTCATGCCCATATGGAGCACACAATAATCGTGGCAAAAATGACAAATGCTCATAAGCTGATAGGAAACTGGAACTAACATTTTATAGCACTCTTGCATCAAACATTTGGGCATCAAGATCGACTCAAACAAGCATGGCACAATTGAACAAAATGAAGAGCACAACATGATGAACATTTTGATATCTCATGCATGCAAAACGGATCTACGGATGAGAAGTTATGGCATGATGAATAGTGCTTGAAATTATTGCAGACTGAAAAGACTTGGAGAAAAAGAGGGGGGTTAGACCTCAGATCTAGGGTTGACTCAGGGGCACGCGGATCGAGGATGACCGGAGCGGGCTCGCCGGAGAGGAGGGAGACGAAGGCGACCGATCTGGAGAGGGGGAGGAGGTGGCCGGAGCTCGCTGCCGGCGACGAGCAGTAGAGGAGGCGGCGGGGCGCGCTGCGGACGGAGCGGGCGGCGGCGGTGCCCCGTGGCGGCGGCCGGCGCAGCCGACGGAGAGGCGCGGCGCAGAGCGGCGAAGGCGGCGCCGGCGGACGGGGGACGGAGAAGAACTCCGGTGGCGGCGCGGGATCGGCGGCGGAGAGGCGCGGGCGCGCGGCGGTGCGCGCGGGCCGAGCGGGCCGGCTGCGGGCCGAGCGGGCGGCTGCGGGCCCCGCGGGCCGGGCGGCGGGGCGTGGTGGCGGAGGCCACGTGGCCGGCGCTGAGAGGCTGGGAGCGGCGGCGCGGTTACGTCCGGTCCGGGACGGACATGTCCGGCAGGCGAGAGAGGAAAGATCTAGGGTTTCATCCGAGATTTCGGGGGGAAGATGTTTTTATAGGTAGAGGGAGCTAGGAGAGTCCAAATGAGGTGCGGTTTTCGGCCATGCGATCGTGATCGAACGGCCGAGAGGATGGAGGGGGTTTGGAAGGGTTTTGGGCCACTTTGGAGGGGTGTTGGGCTGCAACACACACGAGGCCTTTACGGTTCCTCGGTTAACCGTTGGAGTATCAAACGGACTCCAAATGGCACGAAACTTGACAGGCGGTCTACCGGTGGCGTACCAAGGCCGCTTGGCAAATCTCGGTCGATTCCGAGAAAATTTAACACCCGCTCACAAAAAACACAACAGGGGGCGCCGGAGGACATAAGAGTGTCGGAATGCAAAACAGACAACGGGGAAAATGTTCGGATGCATGAGACGAACACGTATGCAAATGCGATGCACATGATGACATGATATGAAATGCATGACACGCAAACAAATGACAAGGCAACAACAACGAATAACTGGAAGACACCTGGCGCAACGGTCTCGGGGCGTTACAGTAAGCCGCCGCATCAAATAACGAAGCCGTCGTGCACACAACCGACGGCGAACGACTCTAAGTTAACCCTAGAAAGAAGAAACCCACATTAGCCCGCGTGATCACTGTGTATATCACGACGAGCAGCACTACCAGAACAAGATGTGCGATGACCTGGACCGCCGGAAAGCTAGGTTACCCGCCCCGCTAGGTTAACCACTACGACGATAACAGCGGCAGGATGCTGCCGCGAGCGAGACAAATATGGGGAAACGGGATGCGGTGCCTGCGAGCGCTGGAGGTTCACGACGGTGCCGCGCGCGCTCTCGGACGAGATCACTGCCGTCGATATTTCTACAGAACCTCAACAGAATGATGGAAGAGCTGCGTGAATGATGGAGCTGCGTGATTGATGTATCGGCCGTCGGCAGGTCATACCTGGTCGTGGGGTCGTGTCATCTTTTTCTCGAGATGTCACCGTATACAGACGTATGGGTTATATGGGTTATACGGGGCTTGGATATGGGCAGCGGCAGGCCGGAGAAAAAATATATGACGGGGGTCAAGAATACCCCTAGGAAATTGAGTTAGGGGGGTGAACCGGAGCAAGGCTCCTGTCTATCGGGCATGAACCCTGTTCGTGACGTTTCAAGCAGGGTGCCCTCTTCCAGACTTTTTCTCTGAATATGAAACCACAGGTCCAAGTAAGCACGCGCGGAGGAAAACGATTGCATGCATATCCAATCGCACCGCTGCGCAACTACGTACGTACGTGCTTGGGCCGCCTATACCGTGCACCACAATGCACGTCAGACAAAGTGAACGCGTGCTGCTCCCGTGATGCATCCACACGCCTCAAACTGGCTGGCCGATGGCTATTTAAGCTCGATCTTCTCCCATATCGATCTGCACCAAGACAGCTTACTACTAGCTAGCTAGAGATCAGTTAACAGCTGATTGTGGACACCAGCTACGTACGTACACATCCTCGCTCACAGGTTGCAAAATGGCTTCTCTCTCGAGTAGTCCATGGCTTCATCTCCTACTGTTTCTCGTGGCCATGGGCGGCACGTTCGCGGCCGCCGGTGGCAGCGGGAACCCCACCGCCGGGTTCCAGAAGGTGCAGCTCGCCGACGGCGATTTCCAGGTGCAGAGCCCGTACAACGTGCCGGAGAGCCAGCGGTTCCAGTACCGCAACGGTGTGCGGACGTTCTGGGTGCACCGAAATGACAAGCCCTTCAACACCGTCACCCACACCAACCCGCGCTCTGAAGTCAAGCTCCGGGTAAGTACATGGCAGCACATTGTTGAGATTCCTCCTGCCATGGAGTCACATAATATATGATCTATGCTCTTCCAGGGCCACGACTACTCGTCGGGGGTGTGGCAATTCGAGGGCTATGGCTACGTGCCGTCGGGGACCTCCGGCGTGTCGGTGATGCAGATCCACAACGAGGAGGGCGCCGCGCACTCGACGGTGTTGATGTTGCACGTCTACGACGGCGTCCTTCGGTTCTACAGCGGGGCGGCCATCGAGCCCGACATCTACGACCGGTGGTTCCGCCTCAACGTGATGCACGACGTCGGCGCGTCCACGGTGGCCGTGTACGTCGACGGCGAGCGAAAGTTCAGCACCAGCGTGACCCCCAGCGAGTCCTACTACTTCAAGTTTGGGGTGTACATGCAGCACCATGACCAATCCAGCTGCATGGAGTCACGATGGACCAACGTCACGCTCTATACTAAGCACTAGGCGGTAGATAGCCATGTGTGTTGGTAATGCGTACTAGCATGCCGTATATGTTTACACCACCCTATGTATTACATTATTACCACCAGAAGTTGAATAAAGGTTGTTGCTTGGAGTAGTACACGCACATGTGACCCCTAACATGCCCGTGACTTCTTTCTCAGAATTATTTTATAAATATATACATATTTATGTAGTGATTAGTAAGATGAATTTTAAGTACCGTTAAAAGGAGTAGATAATATAACGATCATTTTTCCGTTAGGGTAAACCACCGAACACTCCTGCTCGAGCCCTGGAGCAAAGAAAAAGGGCGATGTTATGAGTAATTCGTTCTTTACTTGCCGGGCACTTTCCTCTTCTTTCCATCCGATAACCGAAACACGCGTACTAATCATGCTTCTTTGATTCCCTCTTGTCTCGCAAAACTATAGTGTGTTGACCTATCACGTGATCAAGTTCCTAGAGATGGGTAGCGGACTTCTGTCGATGCTCTTCGCGAAGGAGAAGGTGCCGGGATGTGGCGGCAACGAGTTCGACTTGATTTAGAAAGAAAATTGTGAATACACATACACATGTGTACTATGTATTTATAAAATTTTACGCAACCTCTGTAACTTAACATAAGACGTTTATTAAGTTAGAGAGGAAGTAATACTTTTCACATGTGGCATACAAAACAATATCTATTTCAAATGGGCCAGAAAAGTTGTTGGGCTGACTTTTATCCGTGTAGCCTACAAATCACAATATTTTCAAACAAATTTTCACAGGCATTACTGCACACATATTAGTTTTCACAAGAATTTTTTTAGAAAAATATTTAAATATGAATTTTGTTATTATTTTAAATACCAAGCTCCATGAAGCAATACGCCTGCACACCTGGTGAGGGCCATACGCCGACGTTCCTATTCCTAGTGAGAGGCACAATGTATCTCCTAAGTTTTCTAAGCTTCGGCTTGGCGGCATGGTGGGCGAGTGGCACCCTGCAGCGGGTTTGTTGGCGTTGTTCCGTCCCTGATGGCCTCGGGCCTGCATTCTCCGATGTCCGTGGCTTGCGGGGCCTCTGCCGGCGCAGCTCTGGGCCCAACGACCAAGTAGATGCATTCTCCTCCAGCTTACTTTGCCCATCAGTGTCCTGTCTGCTACGACCCCATCAGCTTGGATCTGTGTTCCTCCGGTTCCTAGCTTGTCAGTGTTGCCGGTTGCCAATGATTGCCTTGTGCAGGTTTCTCTCCGCCTCATCGCGTCCCCAACGCCGTATACCTCCACGCCTCGCCTTGGGCTAGATCCAATGCTCGTGTGTCCGATGGCGCCCAGTGCCCCCTCCGGCGACAGGTGCAGCCCCACCAACTCTCTTCTTGACGTGGCAGTTTCGGCCGATGTTTGACTTCCTCATCATAGAGTCCATATTCGGTGGCCATGGGATTGCTTAGACTCAGTCCAAGGAGAAATCCTTGCTTAGCTAGCCGGTGCTGGCAGCGGCGTCACTCACGAGTGTTGTTTTCTCTTATTGAAGGTGCGGCCATGACCTCCATCGATGCCCCTCTTCGAGCTCAGAGGAACCCTAGGCCCGGTTCTCCGGATCGGATGGAGACGGCGTCTCGACATCATTCTCCTTCACGAAGGCGCTATCTTGTTCGCTTGCGGTGTCCTTGGTGGCGACTTTGCCGATGTTGGATCCATTGCTTGTTCGGTCTACCTCTCTAGATGGGTCTTGGTGGGTTTAGCTGTGTGTATCCTCTGTTCCGGGCCAGCACCCAGGAAATGCACGCTCAGGGTGCATCGAGGCCTTGGGAGGCGCACATTGTCCCGTTTGTATGTGAGTGGTTCGCGGCTTGAGGTGTTTGGGACTACTTGAAGCATCTGTAACCGGAGTCCTCATATCATTATCAAATGTTCGAGCAGCCTCCCTGATCACAATCTGGTTTTTTTTGTCACCTAACCGGACACCTTAAACCGGGTGTTGCTATACATCGCTTGCGAGCGGTAGCACATGTGTCGCTTGCGCGCCATCTTAAACAGGCCTGGTCCATCCGAGGGAGCAAGCACCTACGAACAAGCGTTGTGGCACGAGTGAGTAAGCACCAACTAGCGTGTTTGTTTTTCTTTCTTTAGTCTAAAAAAATGTTTTCTTAATGGCCACAAATTCAAATTCTGATCATTTCTGGAAACGAGAAAATTCTATAAAAATACCCGAATATGTTTGGAAATGTGACAATTACATGAAATTCCTCAAACATTTTTTGAAAATAAGACCAAATTTGGTAAATAGGAACATTTTTGGAATCCTAAACAAAAACTTTGAATTCAAAAAACCCTCAAATTCAAATTCTATTTTTTGGATAATAGAACAAATTTTCAAATATGGTGAGCACTTTTACCAAGGACATACTCAACAATTATTTAATATATGACGAACATCATATATATATATATAATGAACATTTTTAAATATACAATGATGTTTTTTTACAAAATACACTGTGACCAATTTTTTAATATACGATGGATATTCTAATTGTATGCACTGAATTATTTTCTAGTATACGGTGAACATTTTTTGAAAATCACGAGCAATTTTTGACATCCCAATTTTTATTTTAAAAATGTTAAGTCTTTTTAAAAATTTGTGAACATTTCTTGAAATTGTGAAAATTAAATAAATTCCAAACATGTTTTGAGAAAACACAAATACATTTTTAAAAATGTGAACATTTCAAAAATTGCTAATAATTTTCTAAATTTTGAACATTTTAAATTTTTTATGAAATTTAAATACTGAGAAGAAAAAAGAAACAGAAAAACCAAAAGGATGAAAACCTGAAAAGGAAACAAAAAACCAGTAAAAAATAGTGATGAGTTTAAAAGAAAGAGAAAGAAAGGAAAAAAAAGAAAAAAAAACATAGGAAAGAAAAGAAACATCCGGAAGCTTCCCCAAAATGTTGGGTATCCTTCCGCTTGGTGGGCCAGGCCAATCGGCGCCATATCGCCCACAAAGAGTGACATATATCATTTGCGTCTTAAACCGACCCATACGTCCAGGTTGCCCTGCACCCTCACATATCATTCCATATGTGAGATGGATATGATGACACTTGGATGCGTCCATTACGTCGAATTTGGTTCATGTTGGCCCATCCTGACCCCACAAATATGTGTCTCTATCGATCCCTGACAAAACATAGCCACTTTACTTCACTCCAGTCCATGCCGATGCGTCTACAAACTTCTCTCCGACAATCTCCGACGCGAGGGAAGGCGGATCGGACTCCGAAAATTCCAGATCCGTCGACTCGGACCTCGTAGAAACTAGTACTACGACGCAAGAATGTCCCAACATGGGCGTACTGCGACGTACGCTGTCTATCCGTTTCTGCTCCGGTGCTCCCCTCGGGCTGAACGCGAGGGAAAAAACACAAGGACGGCCAGGATGAACCAAAAATGATTCATCACGAGGGGCACGATCGTCTTTGTTGCCCCCGCGTATAGCCGTCGAGGAGCCCTGGGAGGCCCGTACGGGCCCGGTTAGATCGTATGTCCGACCCTATACGTATTTGTATACGACATGCGTTTCGTTTTCGCATGTAGCCGCCCGCGGCCGTGGGGCAGCACATGTCCATGACAACAAGCCAAAACTGTCCCATCATATAAATGTGGACGGCAACTACCTCCGGCCTCATCGCCCACCATTTCCCCCCACCACATCGTCTCGCTCTCCACTCCCTCTCCTCTCCCACCTTGTCATCTCTCTCTCCCCAATCGCATCCTCTCCATCACCTCCATTGCCATGGAGGACGCTGATAACCCACAAGTATAGGGGATCGCAACAGCTTTCGAGGGTAGAGTATTCAACCCAAATTTATTGATTCGACACAAGGGGAGCCAAAGAATATTCTCAAGTATTAGCAGCTGAGTTGTCAATTCAACCACACCTGGAAACTTAGTATCTGCAGCAAAGTGTTTAGTAGCAAAGTAATATGATAGTGGTGGTAGCGGCAACAAAAGTAAAGACAGCAAAAGTAATGTTTTTGGTATTTTGTAGTGATTGTAACAGTAGCAGCGGGAAAGTAAATAAGCGAGAACCAGTATATGGAAAACTCGTAGGCACCGGATCAGTGATGGATAATTATGCCGGATGCGGTTCATCATGTAACAGTCATAACATAGGGTGACACAGAACTAGCTCCAATTCATCAATGTAATGTAGGCATGTATTCCGTATATAGTCATACATGCTTATGGAAAAGAACTTGCATGACATCTTTTGTCCTACCCTCCCATGGCAGAGGGGTCCTATGGAAACTAAGGGATATTAAGGCCTCCTTTTAATAGAGAACCGGAACAAAGCATTAGCACATAGTGAATACATGAACAACTCAAACTATGGTCATCAACCGGGAGTCACTACAAAAAAATACACTTCCGTGATGATACGTGTTTGTCACAGTAGGTCGCTTTTTTGTCATGCATGTACATCCATGACAAATTTATGACAGAATCAAGATAGTCATACCTGTGCTGTCGTAGAAGTGTTCCATGACATTACCAAAATTATCATCACGGAAGTGTCCACTTCCATGACGATAAATCACGCGTCACAGAAGTGCTTTCGTCAAGGGTGACCGACACGTGGCATCCACCATAACGGAACGCCGTTAAGCTATCGGGTCGGGTTTTGGATCCGATAACCCGTTAACAGCCCCGACCAATGGGAAATTTCCACGTGTAAAATTCTTATTGGCCGGACGAAACACGTGTCAGCTTGTCAGTGGGTCAGATAGGCGCCTATGATACGTCGACACGTGGCACGGCCCAACAGAGGCCCATTCCTGTGAAAAGGCCGGCCCGTTTGACTTGGTCAAAAGCTGGTGGCGCCGGCCCATGGAAAGCCTGTTAACGGCCTGTTCGCAATATAGCCCATTTACAGCCCGCTAACCCAAGGCCCGTTACGCCCTATCCGAATTAGGCCCAGTAGCGTCATCTGGGCCATCCAATATGATTCCAGCCCGTTTTCACTTCTGGCCCATGTATGGCCCATGACGTCTTTCGGCCCATATGAGGCCCTATGTAACTCTTGGCCTATTAACGGCCCGTGGTGAAACTGGCCCGTAATGAACAGTGTATCACTTTACACCCATTAACGGCCCGTGGTGAAACTGGCCCGTAATGAACAGTGTATCACTTTATACCCATTAACGGCCCGTTATTCCGTTGGGCCGTTTCCAGCCCATGTTATCTTTCGGCCTTCTCAGAGCCCATTTATTCTTGGGCTCATTTCCAGCATTCGTTTACTTACGGCCCGTTACTGTCATTTTCTGCTTGTGGGCCAAATTCAGCCCGTGGTTACAGTCGGCCCGTTTGTGGTCCGTTAATACGTTGGGCCGTTTTCATAGCGTCATCAATATGGCCTATTAACGATGGCCCGTTATGGTCGGCCCATGAACGGACGATTCCAACTCTAGCCCGTTTACGGCCAGAATGCGGTTCTGTTTGGCCCATGTTTGGCCAATCGATCATACGGCCCGTATAAGGCCCATTGATAATACCCATAAGGCCCATTGATGATACGGCCCCGTAGAAGGCCCATTGTTTCTACGGCCCGTAGAAGGCCCACTGTTTCTACGGCCATAGAAGGCCCACTATTTATACGGCCCGTAGAAGGCCACTGTTTCTACGGCCCGTAGGAGGCCCAGTGTCACTACAGTAAATATTAGCCCATGGTTATTGTGGCCTAGTTTTAAAAAATAGGTTATTGCAGCCACTAGCAAACCGCAGAAAAAGAACTGCACTGACTACAAGCAAACAAATAAACAAGACAACAAGGAAATAAATAAGCAAAGCAACTTACACTAGGCCTATCACGGCTAATACTACATATTACATCCACTGGGCATCAAAGTTCGCCACCAGTGCAAATATAGGGAACACAGTCAGCATATAAACGCATAGCGCAAAACACAAGTCCACGAACTGAAACCACTTCAGAAGAGCTCAAGAAACAATATCCTCGGAGTACCCATAATGCTGAGCAAGATGCTTAGCAAGCTTTTAACATTAATCTTGTCTTTGTTTGGCGCTTAAGTCCTCCAGCGCTTGCTGTTGCACCAGAAAGTATGCATCTGAATTCTGCAGGGACTTCCTCAGTCCTTCGGCTTCCTGTCGCATAACATCTGATCGATGTCTTTCAACTTGAAGTTGAGACTCAAGAAGCCGAACTGATTCAGGCAACGAGTTCGAAGAGCTGGTGCCAGCAGTGGTAGCCAGTAACTCGAACACTACATCAAGACAGGACTTTGGGGTTGTCTCAGTGTCTTCAATATAGTTTTTATCAGCTTTCTTGGAGACCAACAGGGATGTCTCACTATCTTGAACCTTATCTGCATTACTTCCTTTACCATTGCATAACAGGGTACTCTTCTCCAATATTTTATCCGCGTTCTAAAAGAGAAACAAACAAACACATCTCAGGTTTACCAGTTCAGTAGTAAGGTGGACAGGATAACAACATGAAACAAACATATATCTATGTAGTATGGTCACTGTATGGTCTATATCATTCTAGTTTATGTTGCCAAATCAAGATAGATACAGTTCGAATCATATCTATTTAAGACAAAGCAGCATAGACAGAATATAAGTGTGGGAAACTACACAGCAATAACAACACTTGTAATGTGCATGGCATGAGAACATAATTGTTTATTCAATTGAAACTGAAATCAACATAGAGCAAGTTACAACAGCAAACAGCCAAACACGTTGAAGAAACAGGTTTAAAACATACCTGTTGCGCCATTGGAGTTTCAATTGCATCCTTCAAATTTGAAATTAGTTGGTATCAGTAAATACAGTGATGCAAGAGCAAAGTAGTATGAACCATAGCTACGGAACCTGACCTGAGAACAATTCTTCTTCTGCTTTAAGCGTTGACTTCGGGTTCGGAGTGGTGGTCCTCGTGATTTGGGCACTGCAGTTGCCTTACTAACTGCTCGTGTTTGGGTGCTCTGTGGTGGAGACGGTGCTGTGTCAACGGGAACTGGGTGTCTATCTGCTGGGGTTGGGGTTAGAAGGGGTGTAGCTGGTTCTCTGTCCAACTGGGTAGGGGTACAATCTGCATGAGTGTGGGTTATGTGTGGTGGGGCTGGTTCTTGGGCAAGTACAACCGTGGTTCTATCTGCATCGACAGGTAGCACGATCTTTTCTGAAGACCGTGTTTTTACTCCCACAGATACTGCCATCACTCCCTCCAATTGAAATGGCTGATAAACAAGAAAAGTAATTGAATGTACAGACATTGTAAGATAGACAGGTGCAATGGATAGTAGGGAAGAAAACATGGCATGAAATAATTCACATTTATGTTGTCTAAGCAAACAGAATAGCAGGACATAATTTCACATATATGATGGCTAATTAAACAGGATAGCATGACACAATTTCACATGTATGATGGCTAACTAAACAGGATAGAATGACATACTTCAAAATATGATGACTATGTAAATAGGATGACATGATATAACTATACGATGTGTCTATTAAAGTGGTTGGCATGCCATAAATCACAAACATGCCGTCGATGGAAACATGATGGCATGATATAATTCACGGATAGAATGACATAATTTAAATATGATGACTATGTAAACAGGATGAGATGATATAACTATATTATGTCTTTAGAAAATGGGTTGGCATGCCATAATTCAGATACATGCTGTCTATGTAAACATCATGGCATGACATAATTCAAATATATGATTTATATACTAAGGAAGTGAGCAGAGGGCAATCGCATATATGATGTGTCAACTAAGGAGATGGCATTCAATATTGTGTATATGATGTAAAAACTAAGCATTGCAATACAACATATGCATTATATGAGTAATATAACCCTGCCAAGTTTGAGCATACACCTCAGGGGGATAATAGGACTGGTCATCTGCCTCTGAATCCTCCTCTGAAGAGCTATCTGTAACCAGCAAGATATCTGCTTCAGCAGGTAGCATTGTCTGCTCTGAAGACCTTGTTTTCACTCCAGATTTCTCCATCACCAATTCAAATGGCTGATGCACAGGAAGAGCAGTTGAATATACAAACATTGTCGACAAAAGCAATGAGAAATACAAAAAAAGGACGGCATGATATAATTCACATATATGACGCTTGCCTAAACAGCATGGCATTGCATAATTCACATACATAATGCCTTGCAACAAGATAACATTGCATAATTCACATATATAATGTCTTGCAACAAGATGGCATTGCATAATTCACATATATGGTAATTAGACACTAAACAGGTGGCATTCACACAAAGCATGTCTAAACTAAGCAAATGACATAGCAATGCAAGATACCATACGCACGATATGAGCAACATAACCCTGCCAAGTTAGGGCATGCACCTCGGGGGGGGGATATGACTGGTCATCTGTCTCTGAATCCTCCTCTGAGGAGCTATCGGTAACCAGCAAGACATGCGCTTGTCAGATAGCATTGTCTGCTCTGAAGACCTTGTTTCCACTCCAGATTTTTCCATGACCGTGCCAAATGGCTGATGCACAGGAAGAGTAATTGAATGTACTAAAATTGTTGACAAATTTAACATGTAATAAAAAAATGATGGCATGATATAATTCACATATAAGATGACTGGCTAACCAGGGTGGCATTGCAAAATTCACATATATGATGCCTGGCTAGACAAGATGGCATTGCATGATTCACATATACGATAAAGAAACTAAACAGATGGCATTGACACAAAGCATGTCTAAACTAAGCAGATGACATCTTTAATGTATACAGTAAGCAATGCAAGGCACCATATGCATGATATTACCAACATCAGCATGCCAAGTTAGAGCGAAGACCTCATGGGGTAAATAGGAGTGGTCTTCTCCTTCTGAATCCCCCTCATAACAGTTATCTTCCTCTTGATTACGATCCGAAATGGGTGGAGGGGGGCTGCCTTTGCGCCCACCATGGAACGACGTCTGCATGAAATTTTATTGCCACGCAAGGCTCGTCTCTTTTGCTCTACATGATCAGTTCCATTGTGTACAATAACTGGCATGCATAGGAATAAAACATAGTGAGATTATGTAAGGAGTGCATGCACAAATCCAGAGTGATGGTAGCAAACTGTGGATAGACCCAAAACCAATGATAGCAGGCAGATAATAGCTTTAGTTAAAAAATACAGATAATGGCTCCTTTAATGTTTGTTTGCACCCAACATGAAACTCATAGTAGACACCGGAGATTAACCAGATAGTAGACAGATAGTACTGATTGCTGCCCCAATATGTACCCCACAACCATTTAAAAACTCAAGTTTCAGCATTAGTTTGGACCTGACTCGGAGTCTAATAGGTGAACACGACGATAATGTAGCATGTCATCATATTAAGCGACACATAACGTAAGCAGACACGGAAGAGTGCGACCTCTCTTGCGGACCCGTGTAGTCCTCAAGGTCATCTGCTCAGTTGATGATGGTAATGCAGTTGCCGTGGCTGCCGGCGGCGGGGAAGAAGATCTGAGGCGGCGAAAGATAGTCTGGAGAGCGGATCCCTGCTGTGGTGAACCCTTCCGTCGTTGGAGCAGCTGAGCTGGGGTGGAACACAGCGCCGCAGGAGCAGGACAAACCACACAAGGTTTTCTTTGACACATATCTGTAACAGAAGTAATTGAGTAAGGGCTTGTTTGAATTTGAGGATTCTAACAATGCAGGGATAGGAAATAGACAGGAATAGGATAGGAATGCACGTGCAAAACAGAGAATTTAAAAACACATGGATTTCTGCCAATCTGGGTGTTTGATTCACAACAATTGGAAGATCACAGGATGCAAAAAAGCATGGTGAGATTAAGTCAAACCACAAGAAAATGTACGGTTATAATGCTATTATGCTACTATCTCTTAGTCTTGTGCTTGATGAATAGGAATATGAAAAGGAGGAGAAGTGGAAATTAGAATTCCTACGTTTTTTCTTTCAAGGAGACACTAAAGGAACAAATCCTACAGTTTTCCTTTGCTCCATTCCTTTGCACCAAATTCATGAAAAGTAGTACCATAGGAAACTTTCCAATTCCGATGTTTTTCATTCACTTTTCCTTTCAAGCACTGGCGATTCTAGTAGGCAGGCTTGAGCAAGGAAAATCCTACACTAAAAAAATGTTTTTGTGCTACTTCTATTACTTTGGACCCAGGCCACTGCCATACTAGCTCAACTCCCAGGCCCATCGACAAATGCACAGCTCAAACGCGCAGAGATAAATAATGATGGCGTTCAAGAGAGTCCATCACGGATAGCTAAGTTGCCTGGTACCTCACCTGCTTGTCATATAGTAGGATAAAATAATTGTATTTCCCGTTACTACGAGTGCTCAGTGGACAATATATATAACATGTAGAGTAAAAAAGAGATGCAACAAGTGTAGAACCTCTTTGGCGAAGCCATGTCGATCTCAGCGTGATTGGGTTGGCCGGTGAGGATGCTCCGGCTGACTTGGCTGTCGGAGGAGGGGAAGAAGATCTTAGGTGTCTGAAGATGGAGCCCGAGGTACTGCTCCGCTGTGATGGAGGGTTTCGTCGTTGGAGCAGCTCTGGTGAGTTGTACGACGCCGAGGCTGAAGCAGGACAAGAGAGACAACGAACAACATTAACCTGAGTGGAATTCTAATAGCATCTCCAATACATGATGTAAAATACATAACCACAAAGTGCTAGATGTAAAATACATCAGCCGCTCATCTCTGAATTTAACTGTCGGAACTGAACTTAACTGTCGAAACTGAACTTAACTGTCGAAACTGAATTTTGCTATCGAAACTAAACGCACTAGCAAGGTGAGGCTACACGTCGGTCGACTGACTTTTTCATCTCTGGTCAGTCGATTTTGCAGCCGTTGGATACGAAATCAAGGGCCTGCGGTTCATCTTCAACCTCCACCCCCCTGAGCCGGCCAAACAGCAGCCCCCCGCCGCCCGCGGCCGGCGGTGCGCCGCCCCGCCCGCCCCGAAAACACTTCCCACCGCCGGTCCGCTGCCGCCCCGGCCATCCCTCTAGGCCACCCCGTGCCGAGTTTTTTCTCCGGTGATCCCCACGCCACCGCCCCGCCAACGCCCCGCCACCGCTGGCGACCACCGTCCCCATCCTGAACCCTAAGATAGATAGTGGGGTATCTCTCCGGCGAGCCCCCCTCCCCGCTGCGGCTGGTTCTTCCTTCACCCCAGCGAGCCCCCCACCACCTGAAAATTGACTGACCCAAAAGTCGATTCAGTCGACTGAAGTGTAGCTAAATCGGAGCAGCATCGCAAGCAAGAGCAAGAGCGAGAGCAGCAGCGCGAGCAAGAGCAATAGCAAGAGCAGACCGGGCAGGGGACCGAGAGCAAGAGCAGAGCAGCAGCGCGAGCGAGAGCTAAAGCAGCAGCAGGTCCTACTGATGTGGACGTCGCCGCCGAGGGAGCGACACCGTGGAGGAAGTGGCCGGCGACGCCGCCGTGGATGGATCCGCGCCGTGTCGGCTCGGGACCGAGCGCCGGCAGCACCGTGAGATTGAATCAAGAAGAAAATGCGGCGATTAGTGTACAACCTCTTTGGTGGCGCCGATTAGGCCGCAGCTTCATCCGAGGAAACGGTGATGATGATGCTCTTCCAGTGGTGCAGGTGAAGACGGCGGTGTGGGAATGGAGGTGGCGCGAAAGACGAGGGGAACGTCAGGGCAGCTCCTTGGAGGTGGAGGACGGGGTCGCTGAACCAGCAGGACGATGAGATCGATGATGGATCCTCATCCGATACGGTGGATGAGGGACGTCGAGGTGTTGCTGTGGACGATGTCATCGGGGAAGAGGCTCCGGCTGGGTGGCGGACGGAGTAGGGTGTGGGGTTTCGTCACGAGTTTTCGCGGCCTCGGTGTACGAATGGGTGGGCGGATGGGATGGCAGTTGGGAACCATGACTTAGAGACGTCCTTGTCCGAAATGTGGGGTAAGTTACGAAAGTATCCCCACCGATTTGAGGCGGTTCTTTCGGTTCAGGGGTACCACGGGCATTTCGCGTGTCTGGATTTCATAGGAGGTGGGAGTTTTTGCGCGTGTTGTAATTTCGGAATAGCAAGGCGCAGGTTGACATGGAGGGAGTTGTCAGAGCACAAAGAGACAAAGATATATCTTAAATGTTTCGGGCTAACAAGGTGCGGGTTGAAGAGGCGGGAGTTTCGCAGCACGATAGACAGAGACACTAGCTTGAATTTTCGGCATAACAAGGCGCGGCTTGAAATTTCGGAAGAACAAGCTTAACGCGTACCCAAAAAAACAATTTGCACCTCAACACGCACAACACACACATAAACACCATTTAGACTAGAGTAAGGTACACGTGCATTGCACGCATGAGATTTGGCAACCAAATTATGAATAAATACCACATTATAGCATGCAAGCTTTGAGTCATATATGCATGATGTAGATGTTCGTTTAATTCTTATAGTTCATTTCATTCAAAATCATCTAGTTTTTATAAGCTAATCTATTTTAAGATTTATGGAATTGTGCGTCGTAAGACATAAAGTAAAAACAAATAATGGCAAATCATGTAGAAAAACATTTGGGCAATTCTGATACGGAAGATTCTAGAACAAATAAGAAGTGCTTGTGTTTTGATGTTTGTGCATTATGCTTAAGTTCAACCATGGAGTCTTCTAGATTATACATGTGGCAAAATCTGGTGGAATCTAGATGATATCCAACGGCCAGTAGTGTTCAAATTTGCCATCTTTGGACCATCAGATTCGCCTCATCCAACGACCATCTTTCAAAGTTAAAGTTACCCGCATACAATATAAAAAATATATAATATACATATAGGGGTATAGATATAGATATGTGATGCAAAAGCCGCCCATCATCTCCAATTAGAATAGTGTGTCCATGCACGGATGCGACGTGGCCAAATGATGTGTGCCATCGGTATCTCAAATTCAAATCAGTCTGACCTTGTTCAATGTGTATACATTACAACATGCTCATTTCCAAACCACACCGTGCAGATCTCCGTTATATTCATGCATGCATGGGTTTCAAACATCAGGATCTCTTATTCAAATATTTGAATTCAACTTTACATTAATTGTGACCTCACCTATTCAGCTATTCTTTTACACCCACACAGTAGTCTTCTCTTTATAATTGTACCACTAACTTTCTCTCGTGCATGCATGCACACACACTACCAGTCGGCATTATCCATCGCACGCATGCAATCTTTTTCTTCAGGTCGGTCTCCCATGAGGGCACACGCCAACACACATCCCCCTCTCCATCATATCGGGCATTCTTTATCTGATAGAGGCTAAGGTGTCCCGATGTTTCGATGAGATGGTGGCTATCGTTTTCTGTGGGAGTCGACCTGACGATCCGACTACGAACGTGCGAGACGTCGCGCCTTAGCAATCGCTAAACCAGCTTCCGAGGGTTATTGACCATGCCGGAGCACGATCAACCTGACCACGAGGGTCTGTTTCCTGCGAGCAAACGAAGAACAAGCAAGAAACTGAGATTGCAATCTGGATATTGCGAATATAAGATGAAAGCTTTATTGATCAAGGTGGGGTTCTGTGACGTCTTGGTCTGGTCGTTGGACACAAACGAAGTACGCGAAGTTGCAGCTATGGCGAACTTTTAATCTAAACAAAACCGCAAAGTCTAAACGACGCCCTAAGGGCTGCATATATGGAGGAAGAGGGGGGAATTTCGTGGCCCTTGAGGGTGGGGTCCGAAACCAACCCTAACTCTTGTTTCCCCACACATACGGACTCTAAAAATAACCTATACTTAAGTATTTCGAAATTACATGGGCCTGGCCCATTAATAAGGTGACGCAGCACCTAGAATAGCCTATGGACGAATATTATGAAGTGGCATCTTGTATATTTCGTCCAAGGCTTCATGCACTCCTTATGGCGGCTTTACAGTCCTGAAATCATCACTTGTAACTCCGTTCTTGATCCCCTTGCGCATGCCATCAACTCCATGTGTGTTCTTGCTCCAATGTTCATCCTTCTCCAAGCTAGGCCCTTCATTTGTAAGCAAAACAAATGTATCCAATTTAGGCAGCATCATAATCTCATGAACATTAGAATCATTACCAAGAAACGAAAGTACCTGGTAATTTAATTGGCGTGCGCGAGCTCTAGTAATTGGTCCAGTATATGTAACAGTAGGGGCTGTGGGTGTAACAATGGTATTGATGTCCTCATCATTATCTCTCACGCGTGCATGCGCAATGATCGATGTTCCTCTATGTATGTGTGTATATAGCTAGGTCTTTCATAGTTTTCCACACAAATCGATCAATCGATATATCCAGTGAGGTCTCACCCTCTTTCCCACGTCCACATCGATCAATCTATATCTCTCTATATAGGATTAACATATATAGCTAATACACCCACATTAATTATGTATCCAATGTCCCCCTCTCATCATCCATGCCTTCCTCTTCATCTCTCAGACGCGTGCACAATGGCGAAGACAGGGGCAGTAAGGGCCCTACCCCCCCCTAACATCACTATATATCAAGGCTAACATGAATGTGATCATTAGACAATTGCTACTAAAAATGGTTTAAGTTCATGAATTGACCCTCCTCGTAAAGGATTAGCAATGCTTGGCCCCCTAGCTCATTTATTTTTCATGGCTCCACCACTGCGCGCATCAGCGCACGTGTTCGCCCCCTCTCTCTAAATATCGATCTCCACTTGTGCATTCCTTCATAGTCTCCCTCCACTCAGCCCCTCGCACCATCTTCTAGCCCACCCACCGGATTTTACCACATGTACGATCTAGCAGACTCCATGGTTGAACTTAAGCATAATGCACAAACCTCAAAACAACAGTGGTTCTCTTTTGTTCTAGATTCTTCTGTATCATAACTGCCCAAACTTTTTTTCCAGTTGAATTGCCATTATTTGTTTTTACTTTATGCTTTACAACACACAATTCCATGAATCATAAAATATATTAAGGGCTTCTTTGATTCAAAGGATTCTCAAAGGAATTTTGGAGGATTCTAATCATTAGGAATTTTTCCTATCTTGGTTGTTTGATTCGTAGGATTGTAAACCATAGGAATTTTTCCATATGATTCATTTGCACTAGATTTCATAGGAAACATCCCATCCACTCAAACCTCTTTGAAAGAATTCTGCGTTTTTTCTATGCACAATCAAACACTCGTACAATCCTGTAGGATTCAAGACGACATTCCACTATAATCCCATGTTTTTCCTATTCCCGCGTTCTTAGCTTTTTTATAAAAACTAATTGATTTTGAATGAGATGAACTATAAGAATTAAATGAAGGGCTACATCAGGCATATATGACTCAGAGCTTACATGCTATAGTGTGGTATTTATTCATAATTTGGTTGCAAAATCTTATGCGTGCAATGCACGTGTACCTTACTAGTATTTCGAATTTGTGCAGAACACGTAAACTAGAATACCAATGGCACACTACACAGTGTCTCTCTTACAGTTCATGAAGCCACATGGCACATGTGTAGGCGTTGTCGCGACCTCCTTGCGTGGATTGATCACAGTGACATGCTGCTGGTTCCAGAAGAATGTACTCGTCCTCCCTGAGCCATACTGGCGGTACATGCACGAAGCGAAGATGTGCACGCACGCCATGCATGCACTCATTCCTCGCACACACACGCGGGTACATGGGCGGATGCAATTTTGTACCAAGATCCACCCCATGTGATAATTTGACGCGTGTAAAGTCGTTCACTTCATTGATGGTCGATTAATACAGCGCATGCAAATTGAGTGGACGTGAGGGCGGAAGAAAGACATTATTACTCCACTGCGCGCATGCAAGTAGTTAAATCATGGGTTGCTAGTAGTACTTCCATTGGTCTCCTTCGTATTTTGTGCCAATTTTTGACAGTAACATACTACTCAATATTTACGCATTTGAGCAGTGTAGTACTTGAAATTTATGTTCCGCTAAACTCATCGGGAGTCGTTTCAGGCCTCGAAACCAAAACCATCAATTAATCTTTACCTTGTTCCCATCACATTCGAAAGCCTGCTCACACCTACTAGTAGTACATACCAAACCTGAACGTGTTCCCACTATGCAGGTATTAGTACTAGTGCTAGTACTTAGGTTATAAAAAGGGGAACGACCTAACCGAAAATCACTCTACCTTTCCTCCTCATAAGTGCTTCTTCTTCGTCCGTCGTTGCCATGGCCGGTGAGCGGAGCTCTAGGTCGAGAACTACTCGTAACAAGGGAGCGGC
Source organism: Triticum urartu (assembly GCF_003073215.2). Lineage (NCBI taxonomy): Eukaryota > Viridiplantae > Streptophyta > Magnoliopsida > Poales > Poaceae > Triticum > Triticum urartu. Next base: position 72,157,972 of record NC_053024.1, on the reverse strand, counting down.
AACCAAGGCTGCGGAAAAAAAGAGAGGGCTCGCCGCCACGCTGAGACCTCGAAAGATCTCTCACGGGCAGGCAGTGGCTCCCAGGAGCGCCCTAGCCGCGGAGGCGAACATGCCGAGCCGGCGGAGCTGGAGTCGTTATCCCTCGATGGCATGCCCGATCAGCTCAATAAGCAGAAGGAGTTCATCCAAGGCTTGATGGAGTTGCTGAAGGAGAGCCTCGACGACATGCCCGCTGAGCTCAATCAGCAGGAGGAGTTGACCGCCGGCTTGGTGATGCTGCTAAAGAAGAGCATTGCCTCGGAGAAGAAGGCGACCGGCGAAATCCTGCGACTTCGGGAGGACAATGCGAAGCTCTGCCACGAGATCGACCTGTTGAAGGAGAAGAACACCGGCTGGAAGAAGCTGCATGAGAATAGTAGTTCCTCGATGAAGATGCTGCAGGCCCTCGCCATGGAACAGAAGGAAGAGTTGGTGAAGCTCCGCATCGAGCACCCGACTGCTGTCAAGGTACGTAATATGTCCGTGGAACAGATGATGAAGGCCCGCGTCGAGAAATGCCGCGTCATGGACACAATGATGAAGATGGCGGAGGAGACACGCAAGGAGATGGAGGTCATGCATGCGATGAAGAAGCAGTTACGACTCCGTGGCGAATTAGATCATTTGGGGTGATAATCTTCCTTCTTCTTTTGCTCCTATGTTTCATCTTTTGCTTCAGGTGTTTCGCCGCACGTGTCACGTTCTCTGCGAGGCATGAATAGAACAATGTTTTTTTTGAGGGAATGAATAGAACAATGCTAGCAATGAGATGACTAGCAAATTAGATCATTTTTTATCGCCATATGGCACTGGGCTGCCGTGTTTCGTGCTCCTCCGTCGCAGTACTACTCCAATGGAAAACTTGAGTATACCGCACGGTTCTTTGGTCCTCCTCGATCAGGTCGTCGGCGCATTTATACGAGCAGTCAAATCACAAGGCCCTGCCTTCCAGCAGTAATGAGCCGTCAAATCACAAAGGCCCTCGCCTCTCGTGAAACCGACCAAGCTAGACTGCCCCACCCTCTAGCCTTTTAAAAAATGTATACTTTTGTACAGCAGTAGTATCGATGGATTGCGCCATGGAGCAAAACTTGAAATTAAAAAAAAGGTGATACATATAGAGAGCACTCGTCGCCAAATTATGCATATAGTACTATTAAAAAGGCTAGACACAATAATGGTGTCCAGCACAACCCACCCCTCAAATAAAACTAAGAGGGTGCTTGGATACATTTTAGTCCCATGACTAAAAGTAGTGGGACTAAAACATGCTAGCCTCACCCATGCTTGGATCCAAATACTAAAAAGGCTAAAATCAAGTTAATGAGCATTTATTATCCTCCAAACCCTCCAATCCAGAACTCGCATGTGTTAAAGGAGAGGAGTTAAATGAGTAGAGAGAGGACTAATCCACATTTTAGTAGGGGTATCCCTGACTAAAAAAATTTAGTCTCAAGATTAGTTTTAGCCCCTCTTTAGTCAGGGCTGCTTGGAACTTTAGCCTCTTAAAGAGACTATTTTTAGTCAGACTAAAATAAGTCCCTTGGATCCAAGCACCCTCTAAGCATCCTGGAATTCTTTGACAAAACTAAGCACCCTGAAATTCTTTGACAACTAAACTGCTGGCTATATGATGTTGGCCATATATATTGTACGTATATAATGTGAAGTAACGAGTGGTAGTACTATACCAACTAAAAGATGAAATGTAAGAAATACTAGTATGTACGTACTGGAGAGTTAAAGTAATGAGAAGAAACATAACATAGTTCTACCGGGGGCTCAGCACAACACACCCTCAAATTAAATTAAGCACACCTGAAATTAAACTTTGCAACTGTTCCGGTAGACACTGCATTAGAACCACCATGAGCAACGGCACTGCCACCTTACTCTGAGTCCTCGTCCACGTCCTCGACTTCGTCCTTGTCCCTCTTCCTCTTGGCCGATACTTCTTTGCTTGAACCGCACACTTGGCTGTTGCTCTTCATCCAACTCTTGTAGATAGTGAAGCAAAGGTAGCCATCCATTGCAGCGTACTAGATGTGGTCTATATCTAGTACATTCCACTGCCATGCATGACGATGAAACGTGTATGGAGGTTTCACCAGTTTACCGTACGAAGGATGAACCATGGCTCCTGCCAGAGTCAGCATTGAAGGCTGACGAGAGGGCACCAGCCGATTCTTCTGGAGGTCGAAGGGGTTGCCTACAATGAGGCCTATCCAACACAGGATTTCTTTGTCGTTACCAAAGTCTACAGTAACGAATTTGACTAGGTTGCTCCCGAGGAAGTCCTTAAAATCCTGACACTCAACGTCGGCATGGCATATGTGGTAGACCAAGCATAAGTCATGCACGCAAACCTGGATCACGGCGGGCTTCTTCCTCTCTTCGTCCTTTAGATCCTTCTCTCGTCCTAGGACTGTCATGTACTCAACATCTAGCCCAGCGACCCACTCATCATCTGAGTTTTCGAACATGCGTCTGAAGCGAGAAAGGCATCCTTTCACCGTCGCGGAAGAACGGGTGTAGATGACGTCGAACTCATCGCCGGTGATGGTTCTAACCTTGTACTCACCGCCGATCATGGAGATTTGGGACGCCATGGATTTGGGAGGAGGGTTAGGATTAGTGGAACTGCCGTAATGTGAATGGGCGGGACGACTAGGAGCGAACCGCCATAGTATTGAAGGACGTGCGGGGACGAGTAGGAGCGAACTGCCAGCGTGCGAATGGCAGGGTAGTGGCTTTCCATTCTCTCATGATACGGGCTTCCGAGAGCCCTTGGATCTGAGATCGAACGGTTGCATGGCGTGATTCTAGACCTATGGGTGAATATCCTATCCTGGAGGGTTATTCTGCAAATTTTCAGCAACTTAGCATGCGACTGTTTGATCTCAGATCCAAGGGCTGCCAGCAGCCCGTATCATGGTCGCGCCTACCACGACCGTCGCGTCGCTCGCGCGGTCGCGCCCTTGGAGATTTAACACGGTGCGTTAGGCTATCTGATGTTGGCACGTCATACATAGTCATCACTTAGTCACTCATACTACAACAAGGTTGGCTATAAGTGTATTTTTTGTTACTCCTCTCTATCTCTTTCTTCGTACTCAAGGAAGAAACGGTGCTAGTAAGCGTGTGTATTTATTGCATTTGCCAAGGAGTGACCTCTTCCAATGAAATTGTGTTGCTAAGTTTGCTTCATTTCATTAGCTATAGACTCAAAATTGTATTTTCACCTAGGTACACGCGCTTAGCACCGTTTCTTCCTTGGGTCACCAAACTAGTCTCTCTCTTCTTGATTAACTTGCCACATCAGACTTTATGCCTATGTGGCAAGCTTAAGCACCTGTAGGAGCAAGTAAAAGTAAGTACAATAGTGCGCTTTACATGGCATTTTTGCATATGTGGAGGAAAGAGAGGCAAGGAAAAAGTGGAGAAGTGGGCTCTCATGCAGGAGCCAGCCTCTACTACATGTTGGAGCATTGGGAGAGGAACCTGTATGGAGGTGGTCAGGAATCTGGGAGACTCACGCCGATCGTAGCGCTGCAGTTAAAATGATAATGGCAAGTCAAATCACGGGGCCCCACCTGTCCAGCAGTAACTCGCTGTCAAATCACACAGCCCTACGTTTGCAGCAGCCTACTCCCTCGTCTTCTCGCGTCTCTGTCGAACCGACTAGGCGGAACTGCCCCGCCGCCTACCGCGCAGGAAAAGCCCCGCCCTCGACTTTTAAATAGTATACAGTATACTAATTTTGTATCCATGGATTGCGCCCGTGCCATGGAGCAAAGCGTCTAGAAAACGGAGGAGACACGGTGGTCTTGCAATAGAGAAGAGGGAGAGGCGAGACGGTGGTTTTGGAATGGAGATGATGGAGAGGAGAGGAGGTGGTTTTGCAATGGAGAAGAGGGAGAGGAGCGTGCGGCAGCGATTTAGGATTGGACGAGAGGGCCGGCGCGCTCTGACTGGATCAAAATAAAAATCAATTTACCCTTCAATTAAGAAAGCGACCCCACATTAACTAGTCTCCCTTTTATTCTTGGTCATAATTGACCATGATTTTCGCACATAAAATATATGTTATACGTTGTATACAAGGTCACTATCAAAATTACAATTTGCAACTATACAAGGCCACTAACATTAATCGAGGCAAAATTGATGGCGTTTGTCTCATACTAGCACCCGAGGACATTAGTATCCCTTGTGTGCATGCGGGAGTGAGAAGGTTAGCTTGCATTCCCAACATTAATCAACCAATGAGGAGTAAGAGGGTTGGCTTGTTGTGCTTGGGAGAGAAAAACCACATTAATTAACACGACAATCAAGGTGACAAGCTAGCTAGCAACATTGACTTAAACATAGCATTGATTTTTACCTTGGTACCTGTAATATGAGTTTGTGGCCTTGTATAAAAAAATGGAGGGAGTATAATTTGGAAGTACATTCAGATACGAACCAAACAGTACAATTTTTGGTGACATGCATTCATATTTTGCTTGTCAAATACAGTACGTGGTCAAACTTTGACCCAAAATACGCGAAACAACAAAAAATACTTCCAAGACCAGCGCCGCTCTTCCGCTCTTCTCCTCTTAAACCACCGCCGCTCCTCTCTTGTTCCAATCTAAATGCAGCGTCGCTCCTCTCCTCTTCCATTTCAAAACCACCGCCCCTCCTTTCCTGTTCCAGTCCAAAACCAGCGTCGCTCCTCTCCCGTTCTAATCCAAAACCTGCGTTGCTCCTCTCCTCTTCCATTCAAAAACCACCGCCAGCGAGTGAAGGTGCTGTGGAGAAGTAGATCGATGGAGGAGTATAACCGATACGTGAGGATCACAGACGGCAACCCTGTGAAGCTAGCTAGGATGTTGGAGATACAGTCTTGGTTTGACAACAAGGACCAACTAGCGGCGACGGCGACATCCATGGCCAAATATCTGCAACAGAGCAAAAAGGTGGCGATACTCCTGGAGGGAGTCGCGCCGGAGTACATAGAGCTGCTCCTCTGGGCCATGGAACAAACAGATTCACTGAATCCGATCGTGAGGGAGCGGTGGTGGGAGTATCGATACCAGATGGAGCATCCACCAGAGATTGAAGGATCGAGCATCTACAGGGTGCCGTTTGTGAGGGTGTCCTGCCAGAGCGAGCCGGTGGAGTCTTCGTTGACTGAACCCAACTGCAAGAGGAGAAAAGTAGTTGGCCCGACGACGCTTCCCCGCCATCGTCTCCATTGCCGTTCACATCGTCCCACGGGGCGGCTGTCTGCCGCCGAGGAATAGGAGGGGGCTGCCCCCCAGCCCAATAGTCGGGAAGGTTGTGAATTGTCAGGAGGAGCTTAGGGTTGTCAGTATTTGCAGGTTGTGAATTGTGTTTTGTGTTGTGTATTTTGAGAGTACTTTCAGATATGAATGTATTTTGAATTTCAGATTTGCAGTATTGAGCATATGAAGTATTTTATGAATTCTAGAGATCTATTTTTAGCACTTAAAAAATGTAGTTTCATAGGAGTATAAAAGTGCAGACAATGTGATTCTCAGAGAAGAAACTGCAAGTTTCAGTTTCAGATTAGAAACTGCAAGTTCAGTTTCAGATAAGAAACTGCAACTTTCAGAGGCAGAGCATTTATATTAACACGGCCTTTTCAAACAGGGTTAACATCATGTTGGAAGTTTTATTCATGGTCGAAAATGGAACTACCAGCCAGTTAACATCATGCTGATCAACATTCATGCATAGCACATCTTCATATGATGCATAGTCAAAATGCCCGCACAATGTCGAGTGTGCGAAACACAGAGAAAACGAGGGACGAAGTTTTGGCAAGTGTTGGACATGGTTTTGGGCTGCCCCGTCTAGGCTTTCATTTTTAACATGCGCAGCCCACGACCTCGGATGGGAGGTCCATAGGCCTGTTTGTATTTTCTTAGGGCCGTCATGTATCGACCGGCCTATGGACCTCCCATCCGAGGTTTTATTTTTGGCAGCCCAATTTATGTATTTTTTTGAAGAAAACACAGAGGTATGTTCTATTTTTCTATATAAGAATAGGAACGCCAGGTCCAACTTATGTTTCCCTTCTAACTATATTATATATATTTAAATTATTTTATATGTTGGCTGTTTAGTTCACATACTCCCTCCTTTTCGGTTTATAGGGCTTATCTCAAAATTTTAGTTTTTCAATTTTATAAGGCTCAATTTGGTTGTTTTCCATCACATGTTCAGATTCCAAGGTGCATTAAATCATTGCATGAAAGTATTAAGAGAAAATTGACCAATGCATGTACTTCATGCGTGCATGCATTGCAATTTATGCATTGATAAACATAATTTTTTGAGGAAAACAAGTGCATTAATTAGGTGCTTTTGCAAACTACAAAAAGTATTCCACCATTCATCATCTACCTTGGTTGGTGAGATTTTTGAATTGAGCCCTATAAACCGAAAAGGAGGGAGTAATTGGCAAATAGATCTCGCCGCCACCCCCCGCCTCCTGACTCCGGGCGCGCCTGCCCCCCTCAGCAAGTCCGCTCGCGCGCCCCATGGAGTCGCCGGCCATATCCACAGGGGAATGGCTGGAAGACAGGCAGATGTACAAGATGCATCTCCCACATGTCTACAAAGCCTTCCCGCGGATGCTCCAGCCGCTCGACTCCGTCGCGCCGGCGGTGCTGCGAGAGACTCGAGGGAGGAGATGGAGGGAGCGGGCGATGCGGATCCGCGATGACGCTCTCACCTGGACCCAGTGCACGCGCGAATGGAGGGAAGCAGAGGAGGAAGCTGCGAGGGAGGAAGCCGAGGAGGGACCGAAGCCGTTCTCTCACTCGCGCAGGTATGCTCGGATGTGCAAGGATCATGTGGGTTGGGAACTGCTGAATCTAGCCCTGCGGATCTACTTTGAAGGAGATTTCTCAGAGAAGCACAGGATGCCCCACCCCAGTGAGCCACCGATTGCGTTTGTTCGATGGGCGAAAGGAGAAGTGAATTCAGGAGATCCACGCCGTGCTACGAGATGGGAATGCTTGACTGGACTCCTGCCCACCAGCACGCCACCGGAGCCGGAGCAGGTGGATCCTCTACCTTACCTCTCCCCCAAACCTGCAGAAGATTGAAATTAGGCTTGCAATCTGCTTCAATTGAGCTGTCTGGTGGTTATTTCTGCTTCCTGAGAGACAACATCTGGCTGGAGGATGAGCAGGAACCAGGAACTCCGATGAATTTCCCCTATCACAATGGGGGGGGAGCGCCGGTTGGGCAGTGGTACGGCCCACCTCCGCCCCAAATGGGGGCACAATCTGGGCAGACTCCTGTAATTGCCCAAGATCAATCTGCTGGTGGTTCTAACTCTCATATCAGTGGGAAATATCAAGGTAAAAATCAACAAAAGAAGAGATAGGACATCTAGAAAACTGCTCCTGCCCCTGCTTCGGGCCTTATGGCATACTCTGAGGTGATCTGTTACAACTGTGGGGAACCAGGGCATCATTTGGATAAATGTGTCAAGCCCAAGAGTTGTTTTATCTGCAAAATGGTTACCCATAAAGTTGAGAATTGCCCTATCAGAAGGAAAACCCACAGTTCTGCTAGATATGTTGGAAGTGATAGAAATACTGCTTACTTCCATGCAGTAGCTAATCAGAGGAGGAGGAAAACCCTCATTCACTCCCTTGATGGCCCTAATGGCCCTGTTACTGAGGTAGATGAGATGCTGAAAGTGGCTAGTGACTTCTACAAAGACCTGTTTAAGAAAGAAAACCTTTCTGGGTTCTCTCTACAATTTTTTTTTCTCTGCTTCTGAAAAAGTCTCTCCTGCTGAAAATGAGCTGCTAGAAGCCCCTTTTTCAGAGACAGAGGTGAAGGAAGCCATTTTTAGCTCTTATCCTGATGGGGCTCCTGGTCCTGATGTGATTCCCTTCTTGTTTTACTAGCATTTTTGGGACTTGGTGAAAAATGATCTCTTAGATCTTTTCCAAGCCTTTCATAGAGGAGAGTTGGATCCAGCAACTTACTCATGGGGGGTCTGTTGGGGTCAAGTTAAATAACTGTGAAAGTGATTTTTTTTCCTTGCTGGTAAAGGCCTTAGGCAAGGTGACCCCATCTCCCCGCTTTTGTTTAATTTAGTAGTGGACGTTCTTACTAAAATGCTGAGCAAAGCTGCTGATCATAGTCTGATTGCAGGGCTCTGTCCTGAGGTCTGCCCTGGTGGCATCATCTGCCTTCAATATGCAGATGATACCATCCTTTTATTAGACAATGAATCCACACATGCTAGCAATCTGAAAACTGTTCTAACCTGGTTTGAACAAGTCTCAGGCATGATAATCAACTACTCTAAAAGTGAACTCATCCCTATCAACATGGATGATCAGGAGTTAGCTGACTTCCTCTCTATTCTAGTCTGTAATAAACGTAACTTCCCCATTAAGTACCTAGGTATCCCTCTCCACTATGATAAACTGAGGAGAGAGGATATCCAACCCCTTCTGGATAAAATCATAAAAGGATTGCTGGGTGGAGGGGCAAACTTCTCTCTTACAGAGGTAGATTGATCCTCATACAAGCTTGTTTGGCTAGCATTCCAGTGTATCTCCTCTCCTTCTTCAAGTTCCCTAAATGGGCAGTGAACCTCATCAATTCTCAGATGTCTCATTGCTTGTGGAATGATTTTGAGGGAAATAGGAAGCTACACCTTGCTAATTGGGCCCTAGTCTCTATGAAAAAAAGATTTTGGAGGCCTAGGCATACCTAACCTCCAAGAAATTAACATCTGTCTTCTAGGGTCTTGGATTAAAAGATTCTATGAGGAAGACCTGAAACCCTGGAAGCTTCTATTGCCCATAAATACCTAGGAAATAAACCTAATATTTTTGTCCCTTCCTCCAACCCTAAGACCTCTAGATTCTGGAAAAGATTAAAATCTATTATGCATGCTGTGAAATTTGGCTACAGATGGAACATAGGGGATGGGAGTAGAACCAGGTTCTGGGAAGATAGTTGGTTTGGCACATCCCCCCTAGCAGTCCAATTTTGGCCTATTTACTCTGTCCGCAATGAGCTTCACAAAAGTGTCAATGAAGTTTGGGACGGTCAATGCCTAAAACTCTCTTTAACAAAAGCATTACCTTTACTGCCGAGCCGGATGCCCTGATTTGGCAGCTGGACAATAAGGGGAAGTATTTCTCCAGCTCCCTCTATCATGTTATCAACTTTAGAGGGCTTCAACCCATGTTTATCCCCGCTGTCTGGAAATTGAGAGTTCCCCCTAAAATTCATGTATTTCTCTGGCTTCTCTCCAAAAACAAATTGATGACTAGGGATAACCTTAGGAAGAGACACATCATCAAACCCCTTGATTGTGTTTACTGCTTGGAACAAGAGTCTTGTTCTCACCTATTTTTTGAATGTATAGTTGCTAAACATCTCTGGGCCCACATTGAGGAATATTTCTCTAGTCAGATTGGCTCATCCTTCGAATCTGTCACCAGATTCTGGATTGCTACCAAAAAGTGCTCAGTTTTAAACACTGTTAGCTCAGCTGTCCTTTGGTGCCTCTGGAAATATAGAAATGCTATGATTTTCAGTAACACCTCCTGGATTTCCATTCCATAGGTCTTGAGGTTGATCAGGAGCATGGTGAGGAATTGGGCGATTCTCTCCTCCGGATCGGACAAGGACAAGTTGATGAGCTTCGTGGAAACCCTAACAAGATCCCTCCAGAAACCGTTGGCGATCACTTGTGGCTGAACAAGGCTCGACCTGCTCTGGGGCTGGACCCGTGGGCTCGTCTCAAGATCTCTGATGAAGATGATGGGCACCTGGCGCCGAAAAAGAGGGACATCCACCATGCTACGCCTTCCAGCCCGGTCTCTCCGCTTGCTTACTGGTCGCCGCAGGCTGACACGGCCCCTCGGCTGAAGACCATGAAGGCTTCGCTGGACCCTCCTTGTGTCATTTGAGTGCTCTATCCGCTCTGCCTTTGGCACCGCTCGGGTGATTTGTGTTATTCAGAGAACTTGTTCATCCACCCCCCTAGTTTGTAGCTTTTCTACCTTTGCTTTCGAACTGCTCTTTGAGCTGCTGTATCAGAATATGTTGTAGTTTCGTTCTCAGCAATGGAACCGGGGAGATGCTCCCTGTTTTTCTAAAAAAATATTTCATATGTTATTATATATTATTTTTATTGTCATCATATATTTAACAGATACTTACATATGTAAGAAAACAATATCCCACATCTTATTAACTTATAAAAATAATTTCTTAACAAATAAAATCCTGGATTGTTTTGGCACGAAAATCCTAGTGATTGTGTACAAAAGCTTGGTAAGATTTAAGGACGAATGTAATAATATCACTTATTATTTAAATATATTTATAACAAAATGCTCAGCCCCTTTTTATTTTTTGATAACATTGCTGGCCCAACCCAACATTATAATTAGAATCAGCCCAGCAAAATCGTGTATTTCGAGAAAGTGCAAATGGCCTGTAATTTTTTAGGAAATAAAATAAACGGGCCGCATGGACGGTACATTATTTGTTCACCCAGCCCAGCTAATGGCTGTAATTCAAAAAAAAGATCAAATTGACTGTAAATTCTACCGCGCAAAAAAAGACTGTAAATTCCGAAAAAATGTGTTGAATACGTGCCACATTTTTGGAGGCTGAAATGTGGGCCAATAGGTCGAAGCCAATGCAAGTCGTTGTCAATTTAGTCAACAAATGATTCTAACATGTTAGCCGTTGGATTTACATCCAACGACAGGCATCCATCTTCAATCTCTCGTCTTCTTCGTCCAGCGCCGTCGGGACCACCTCCTGCCTCCTGCTGCTAGCAGCTCTCCTTAGCACGCTTCGCTATGAAGCGCTACTCCACCGTTGGCTAGGCCATCCCTCCACCCCTCCACACCTCCTGTTCTTCTCCACTGACTGCCGAACCACACCGCACTTGAACCAGTTTACCCTCGTACACCTCTCCGTCTGCGACACTACTCCCGCGTCTTCCCATGTCCGGCTCGTTGCTGTCCGGGGCCTCGCCGTCGTCCACCACCTTGGATGCGCTCGGCTCCGCGTGGTCAATGTGGTCAACGAACGACACCATCGGAAGTAGACTGTGCGTGGAGAGGCTGACAGCTGGGTCCACGGCTGCACACAAGGAAATGCCTCCTTATTACGCGCAAAATAATGATTCCTCCACCTGACATCTGGGACCCACCGGAAGGGCCTCTGTATTTCGCGAAATAAAGTGCCCCCCGCTGACATGTCGGACCCACCAGCTATCTTCGCACGCAAGGAAGTGCCTCCTTATTATGCACAAAAAAATGAATATTCCCCCTGCCAGCTGGAACCCAGCATAGTGGGAGGCTGACTTGTGGGCCTACCAAGTTGACGGGACGGAGGGCTTTGTCAACTTAGTCAATATGAATGATTCTAGCTCCTGTTACCGTACGATGTTCATCCAACGGCCGTAGTGCTTCTTCAACCTCTGGTCTTCTTGCTTCAGCCGCCCAAACCAGCGCCGGTTGTGCCGCGTGCTCCTGCCTCCCGTGGCCGGCTGTGATGCCGCGGAGGCCTCACCGCCCCCTACTACTCCCACCACCGCCCAGGCCATCCCTCTACTCACCCACACCCCCTGTTAATCTGCGGCGACAGCAGCCTCACACCGCAGCCGAACTAGTGAACCCTCATACTCCTCTTCGCGTGGGCATCCACTGCTGCGTCTTCCCTGGCTCCGAGTCGTCCCCTTCCTAGTCCTCGCCGTCGTCCACCGCCCTGGTGCTCTCGACGCGGCGTCGTCAACGTGGTCAACGACCGACTTCCATCAGAAGAGTACTGTACGTGCAGAGGCTGATAGCTGGGTCCACGGCAGCCGCAAGGAAGTGCCTCCTTATTACGCGGAAAATAATTATTAATCCACCTGACAGCAGGGACCCACCAGACGGGCCACCAGTATTTTGTGAAAAAAATCGTTTCCCCCTGACTGCTGGGACCCACCGGACGGGCCACCGTATTTCGCAAAAAAAAACGTTCCCCCCGCTGTCAGCTCGGACCCACTGGAAGTGCCTCCTTATTAAGCACAAAAAAATGAATACTCCCCCGGCTAGCTGGGACCCACCTTGCTGGGAGGCTGACTTGTGGGCCTACTAAGTTAACGGGGACAAAGGGCTTTGTCAACTTAGTCAATATGAACGATTCTAGCTCCAGTGACCGTACGATGTCCATCCAACGGCCGTAGTGCTTCTTCAACCTCTGGTCTTCTTGCTCCAGCCCCCCAAAGCAGCGCTGGTCGTGCCGCATGCTCCTGCCTCCCCTGGCCGGCTGTGCTGCCGCAGAGGCCTCACCGCCCCCTACTATTCCCACCACTGGCCAGGCCCTGCGGCGACGGCAGCCTCACACCGCAGCCGAACCAGTGAACCCTCGTAGTCCTCTCCGCGTGGGCTTCCACTTCCGCGTCGTCCCCTTCCTAGGCCTCGCCGTCGTCCACCGCCATGGTGCTCTCCGCGCGGCGTGGTCAACGTGGTCAAGGAACGACTTCCATTGGAAGAGTACTTTACGTGGAGAGGCTGACAGCTGGGTCCACGGCCACAGCCCAGTTTTTTGTGATTTGCCAAGTAAGTCGCTTTGTCAGGCTTGTTGGGCTGCAAATCTTTCAAGACGAGGAGAGCTTTCATTCGGCTGGCCGAGAAAATGGCCCATCAGTAATGAGAAATGGGTTGTACATTTTTAAAACACATCAAACCGGCAATTAGTTTCAAATATCTTTTTTTATTTCAAGATTTTAAATTACATTAATTTTTATGCGTGGAGAATTTGTTGGATTTTATATTGATATACATTTATTTTTAAAATCAGTTTGAATGTGAGTCGAAATTTCGGAATTAAAAACAGTTCAGACCGCACCGAAATATGCAAAATTTCGTATAATTTTTTAACCGTTGCCACAATATGGGCTGCAAGGCTAACAAAAAGAATATGGGCTCCAAAAAAACCTTAAGAATTAGCAAATGGGCTGTAAATTATTAGAAATAATGGCAGATGGGATGTATGCTGTTTTCCACAGATTTGAGGCTTTCCTAAAAAAAGGTTGACGCACAAGCACTGACTGTTGGATGTCCATCCAACGGCCGTCGTGCTTCTTCAATCTCTGCTCTTCCTGCTCCAGCCGCTCAAATAAGCGCCAGCGGGACTGCCTGCTCCCTCCTCCTCGCGGCCGGCTGTGCTACCGCGCAGGCCTCACCGCCCGACCATACTCCCATCGCTGGCCTAGCCATCCCTCTACTCACCCACACCTACTGTTATTCTCCGGCGACGGTAGATGAACCAGTAAACCCTCGTACAGTCGTACTCCCCTCCGCGTGGGAAACAATTGCCGAGTCTTCCCTGCCTCCGTGTTGTCCCCTTCCTAGGCCTCGCCATCGTCCACTGCCCTGGTGCTCTCGGCGCGGCGTGGTCAACGTGGTCAAGGAACGACTTCCATCGGACATGCACTATACGTGGAGAGGCTGACAGCTGGATCCACGGCGGCAGCAAGGAAGTGCCTCCTTATTACGCAGAAAATAATGATTCCTCCACCTGACAGCAGGGACCCACCGGACGGGCCACCGTATTTTGCGACAAAAAAGTATCCCCCCTGACTGCTGGGACCCACCAGCTACACCTTCACACGCAAGGAAGTGCGTCCGGGCAAAAAAACGATTCGCCCCCCTGACTGCTGGGACCCACCAGCTACATCTTCGCACGCAAGGAAGTGCGTCCAGGCAAAAAAAAAACCAAAACGATTCGCCCCCCTGACTGCTGGGACCCTCCAGCCCCCCGACTGCTGGGACCCACCAGCTATATCTTCGCACGCAAGGAAGTGCGTCCGGGCAAAAAAAACGATTCACCCCCTGACTGCTGAGACCCACCAGCCTGACAGTCGGGACCCACCTGGTCGAAGCGTACGTGGCGTTGTCATTCTGGTCGCGAACGTGTACGTACATATATACTGGTGGATGTAGAGGCACGCACGTGTCGTAGTAGAGGCGGCCAGGGTGCAAGAAAGAAAATACGGCCACGTATGTGTACATACGGGTGGGGTCTCGAACGCCTACTCGCGCATACGTATGGCGAGGGCTCGTGTACATGGCTGGGTCGGAACGGAGAAACAGCGTCGTCGTCTTGTTCATGGGGAGGCAACGGAATGCGTCGTGTTCATCGGGAGGCAACGCGGCTGGGTCGGAACGAAATGCGTGGTCATGTTCATCGGGAGGGCTTGGACGGAAGAGGCGATGGAAACGAGGCCTGGCGTACCGCACAACGGAGGAAACGGACCTCCTACGGTCGAAACGGGGGTCCTGTTGATCGGGAGGGGTGTGGCGTACCGCAAAACAGAGGAAACGGACCTCCTACGGTCGAAACGGGGGTCCTGTTGATCGGGAGGGGTGTGGCGTACCGCAAAACGGAGGAAACAGACTTGTGTTGGAGCGCTACGGTCGAAACGGGGGTCTTGTTCATTGGGAAGGGTGTGGTGTACCGCAAAACGGGACTCCACGGGATACTGTTCATCTCCACCGTCGACCCCCTCCAGCATCCAAGAGCTACTGTTCATCCACCGTCGACCTCCTCCAGCCTCCACCGGCTCCTGTTCATCCAGCCTACACCGCGCGCTACTCCACCGGCTACTGTTCAACCACCCTCCACCGTCTACTGTTCATCCAGCCCTCCACACCACGGGGTCCTATTCAACCACCCCTCCACGGGCACCCCTCCACCGTCTACTATTCATCCAGCCCTCCACACCACGGGGTCCTGTTCATCCACCCCTCCACGGGCACCCCTCCACCATCTACTGTTCATTCAGCCCTCCACCACACCACGGGGTCCTGTTCATCCAGAGGCAATGCCACCGCTCACTGTTCATCCAAACCCCCCCGCAACACTCACTATTCATCCCATCGATCGGCTTCAGTTAGCAGCAGTAGCCAAGGAATCGCTCGATCGGGTTCAGTTAACAGCCATCGATAGATTGCTTGGGTTCAGTAACGCGTAGCCTGCAGTGCAATCGCTCGGGTTCAGTTAGAGCCCAATGCCTCGCTCGGGTTCAGTTAGAACCAACGCCTTGCACACACGCGCGTACGTGTACGAGAGAAACGCGCATCGCTCGGCCCCCGACCTTCCACCGTAACCGGGAACTCCCCGAAATTTTCCTCCCCCTCGCTTCTACCATTGTTTTTTCCGTCATGGACGGCCCAAAGAATGTCATGCAGCTGTGTCTCCGGCCCGCCCAGGACGAAAAGCCCATTTTCTGTCATGATTTTTTGTCATAGAAGTAGGAGCCCACCACATCTATGATGATACCGGGTTTTGTCACAATTATCGTCATAGAAGTGTCATATGTATGACAGAAAAAAAAATTCGTTCGGCCCAAAATGTCACGGATGTGTCTTTTTTTGTAGTGAGTGGTCCCGATTATTGTCACTTCGGGGTTGCCGGATCATAACACATAGTAGGTGACTATAGACTTGCAAGATAGGATCAAGAACTCACATATATTCATGAAAACATAATAGGATTTAGATCTGAAATCATGGCACTTGGGCCCTAGTGACAAGCATTAAGCATAGCAAAGTCATAGCAACATCAATCTCAGAACATAGTGGATACTAGGGATCAAACCCTAACAAAACTAACTCGATTACATGATAAATCTCATCCAACCCATCACCGCCCAGCAAGCCTACGATGGAATTACTCACGCACGGCGATGAGCATCATGAAATTGGTGATGGAGGATGGTTGATGATGATGACGGCAACGAATCCCCCTCTCCGGAGCCCCGAACGGACTCCAGATCATCCCTCCCGAGAGGTTATAGGGCTTGGCGGTGGCTCCGTATCGTAAAACGCGATGATTTCTTCTCTTTGATTTTTCTCTCCGAAAGCAAATATATAGAGTTGGAGTTGGCGTCGGAGGGCATCCAGGGGGCCCACGAGGTAGGGGGCGCGCCCTAGGGGGGCGCCCCCACCCTCGTGGACAGGGTGTGGGCCCCCTGGTCTTCAAATCATACAAGTTAGAGTCCAAAACAAGGGCAAAAGTGTTTGGAAAAGTAGATAAGACGGAGACGTATCGACTCCCCCAAGCTTAAACCCTTGCTTGTCCTCAAGCAATTCAGTTGACAAACTGAAAGAAAGAAAGAAAAACTTTTACAAACTCTATTTGCTCTTGTTGTTGTAACTATGTCAAGCCAACATTCAAGTTTTCAGCATAGATCATAACTAACCACATTTGCAATAATTCTCAGGTCTCATAATTACTCATGTCAATAGCATAATCAACTAGCAAGTCATAATAATAAATCTCGGATGACAACACTTTCTCAAAACAATCATAATATGATATAACAAGATGGTATCTCGCTAGCCCTTTCTGAGACCGCAAAACATAAATGCAGAGCACCTTTAAAGATCAAGGACTGCTAGACATTGTAATTCATGCTAAAAGAGATCCAATCATCGTCACACCCAACATAGATTAATAGTGATGAATGCAAATGACAGATGTGCTCTCCAGCTAGTGCTTTTTAATAAGAGGGTGATGACTCAACATAAAAGTAAATGGATAGGCCCTTCACAGGGGGAAGCAGGGATTTGTAGAGGTGCCAGAGCTCGGTTTTAAAATAGAGATAAATTGTATTTTGAGCGGTATACTTTCATTGTCAACATAACAACCAAGAGATGGCAATATCTCCCATGCTACACACATTATAGGCGGTTCCCAAACAGAATGGTAAACTTTATACTCCCCCTCCACCAACAAACATCAATCCATGGCTTGCTCGAAACAACGAGTGCCTCCAACATACATCAGGTCCCAGGGGGGGTTTTGTTTGCAATTAATTTTGATTTAGTTTGCATAAAGCATGGGACTATACATCCCGGTGACCAGCCATTTTCTCGTGAGTGAGGAGCGGAGTCCACTCCTCTTGAGAATAACCCGCCTAACACGGAAGATAAGGACAACCTTGGTTGATACATGAGCTATTCGAGCATGCAAAACAGAATGTTTATTTGAAGGTTTAGAGTTTGGCACATACAAATTTACTTGGAACGGCAGGTAGATACCGCATATAGGAAGGTATAGTGGACTCATCTGGAATAACTTTGGGGTTTAAGGGATTGGATGCACAAGCAGTATTCCCGCTTAGTACAAGTGAAGGCTAGCAAAAGACTGGGAAGCGACCAACTAGAGAGCGACAACACCCATGTACATGCATTAAAATTAATAAACATTGGATGCAAGCATGAGTAGGATATAATCTACCATGAATATAAATATCGTGAAGGCTATGTTGATTTGTTTCAACTACATGCGTGAACATGTGCCAAGTCAAGTCACTTAAATCATTCAAAGGAGGATACCACCCCATCATACCACATCATAATCATCGCAATAGCATGTTGGCACACAAGGTAAACCATTATAACTCATAGCTAATCAAGCATGGCACAAGCAACTACGATCTCTAATTGTCATTGCAAACATGTTTATTCATAATAAGCTGAATCAAGAACGAGGGACTCATCATATTTACAAAAACAAAAGAGATCGAGTTCATACCAGCTTTTCTCATCTCAATCAGCCCATCATATATCATCATAATTGCCTTTCACTTGCACGACCGAATGGTGTGAATAATAATAAGAGTGTACGTGCATTGGACTAAGCTGGAATCTGCGAGCATTCAATAAACAGGAGAAGACAAGGCAATATGGGCTCTTGGTTAAATCAAGAATAATGCATATAAGAGCCACTTCAACAATTTAATTATGGTCTTCTCCTACTGACCCCAAAGAAAAGAAAAGAAATAAAACTATTTACACGAGAAAGCTCCCAATAAGCAAAAGAAGAACGGGAAATATTTTTGGGTTTTCTTTTTAATTATTACTATTACAGCAGAAAAATAAACTACTACTATTTTTTTTGGTTTTTCTTAAGGTTTAACAAACACACAAGAAGAAAGCAGGAAAAAGAAAATAAACTAGCATGGATATTACAATGAAAAAGCATGAGCACCGACATCTAGTGATGAGTGTGTGTGAACATAAATGTAATATTGGTGAGAAATACGTACTCCCCCAAGCTTAGGCTTTTGGCCTAAGTTGGTCTATGGCCACGGCTGGCCTGGCGGATATCCATAATAATAGTTGGGGTCGTACTGCGATGAGGAAGAAGAAGGCTCCGATTGCCACTGGATGGAAATCATCTCCGGATCCCACTGATAGTTAGACTGTCGTGAAGGATCAAATTGTGGTTCCGGTTCTTGCTCCTCGGCTGGTGCAGGGTTCCGGTAGGCGTGGATAGCCGTCAACGGAACAAGGTACTTGCCTACAGTCAAATCAAACAAAGAAGGAGCAGGCAAGGTAATAATCTCAGGATGATGTTTATTAAAGAACAATTGATATTTAAGCTCTCCTGCCCTATTCTTAACAATAAAATCATGTGCCACCATACTTTTATAATCTAAATAAACACGAGGCAAAACTTTTTCTTCCTTCTCAGCTTGCCTAATAGGTATGTTAAAATGTGCAGCTAGGCGCGTAGTATAGATGCCTCCAAAGATGGGACCCTTAGTACGGTTCATACTTAACCGTCTAGCAATAATGCCGCCCATACTAAAAGTGTTATCACTGTATAAACCTTGGAGCAAAATAATAATATCAGGGATACTAAGGTTTCCACAGTTTCCGCGTCCAATTAAGCAACGACTAGCAAATAATGCAAAGTAACGTAAAACAGGAAAATGTATGCTAGTGATTCGTGCATCGGAAACCTTCCTAGTTTCTCCAACAGTGATAGTATCAATAAACCCAACCACATCATCATAATGTGGTTCTTCTGTCTTACCCTCAAAAGGGAGTAAACAAATCCGACAGAAATCATAAAGTTACATCTCCTTATGCTCATCATATAAATGAAACTCCACCGTAGGTGGTGAGTTCCTAGAATGAAAATGAAAGTTTTGCACAAAGGTATTTGTGAGTAAGAGATACTGATCGCATTGGTTGTGGAGGAAAGCGGTGAGGCCTGCATTATGAGCCAATTCATGAAAATCTTCATAAATCCCGGCTGCTCTCAAGAAATCCTCGGAAGGCCATTCACACGCCCGAACCTCCGTGGTGCGCGGCAAATTATACTTAGGCTTCGGTGCCTTTTCCTTCGAGCTTTGGCTCGATGAGCCCCTCAATAATCTCCTCATCATTTTCTGAAAAATTCTAAAAAATTTAGTAACTTCAAACAAAAGTGAACCAACTTCAATAAAACTGATAGCAACTACTCCTACAAGTGCCTAGAGCCTAAATCAAGCATTAGAACTACTTGGAACCATATAAATTTGATATGCAAGCTCAAGAACATGGTCACCTATGCAGCACAAATTTGCAAAGAATGAAGCACTAGAACAAAAACTAATTGGACCAATGGAGGAGTCGCATACTAAGGAACAATCTCCCCAAGCAGTTTTGCGAGAGGTGCTTTGAGCAAGGAGATCGAAAATCACAGCAAAAGTGGCTGGAACTCGTGCTTGAGTTGGTTTTTCGGGTTTGTGTGAGACAGAGGAAGAAGATGGGTGCTGGGATAAGTGGAGGAGGGCCACCATGGGCCCACGAGGCAGGGGGGCGCGCCCTAGAGGGGGGGGGGCGCCCACCACCCTCGTGGCCAGGTGGCAGCTCCTCCCGCGGTAATTTTTGCACAGTAAATCCTCAAATATTCCCGAAAAAATCATATTAAATTGGCATGTCATTCTGAGGACTTTTATTTTCGGGATATTTTTATATTGCACGGATAAGTCAGGAAACAGACGAAAAAAACTATTTTTACTTTATTTCTACTAAATAATAGAAAATATAGAGAGGGTACAGAAGGTTGTGCTTCTAGTTTCATCCATCTCATGCTCATCAAAAAGAATCCACTAACAAGGTTGATCAAGTCTTGTTAACAAACTCATTCCGATAATCATGAAACCGGAGAAATTTCGAATAACACTAGGTTACCTCAACGGGGATATGCACATCCCCAATAATAAGAATATCATATTTCTTCTTGACAGTAGGAAGAGGAAATTCAAAACCTCCAAATATAATCGATGTAATTTTTCCGGTAGAATTGATATTGTGAACTTGAGGTTGTTTCCTCGGAAAGTGTACCGTATGCTCGTTACCATTAACATGAAAAGTGACATTGCCTTTGTTGCAATCAATAACAGCCCCTACAGTATTAAGAAAAGATCTTCCAAGAATAATAGACATACTATCATCCTCGGGAATATCAAGAATAACAAAGTCTGTTAAAAAAGTATCGTTTGCAACCACAACAGGCACATCCTCGCAGATACCGACAGGTATAGCAGTTGATTTATCAGCCATTTGCAAAGATATTTTGGTAGGTGTCAGCTTATTCAAGTCAAGTCTACGATATAAAGAGAGAGGCATAACACTAACACCGGCTCCAAGATCACATAAAGGAGTTTTAATATAATTTCTTTTAATGGAGCAAGGTATAGTAGGTACTCCGGGGTCTCCAAGTTTCTTTGGTATTCCACCCTTAAAAGTATAATTAGCAAGCATGGTGGAAATTTCAGCTTCCGGTATCTTTCTTTTATTAGTAATGATATCCTTCATATATTTAGCATAAGGATTTGTTTTGAGCACATCAGTTAATCGCATACGCAAAAATATAGGTCTAATCATTTCAGCAAAGTGCTCGAAATCCTCATCATCCTTTTTCTTGGATGGTTTTGGAGGAAAAGGCATGGGTTTCTGAACCCAAGGTTCCCTTTCTTTACCATGTTTCCTAGCAACAAAGTCTCTTTTATCATAACGTTGATTCTTTGATTGTGGGTTATCAAGATCAACAACAGGTTCAATTTCTACATCATTGTCATTACTAGGTTGAGCATCATCATGAACATCATCATTAATATTTTCATTAGGTTCATGTTCATTACCAGATTGTGTTTCAGCATCACACATAGAGATATCATTTGGATTATCAGGTGGTTCAGCAATAGGTTCACTAGAAGTTTGCACAGTTCTATCATTTTTCTTCTTCTTCTTTTTAGAAGAACTAGGAACATCAATATTATTTCTCTGAGAATCTTGCTCGATTCTCTTAGGGTGGCCTTCAGGATACAAAGGTTCCTGAGTCATTCTACCAGTTCTAGTAGCCACTCTAACAGCATAATCATTTTTCTTACTATTCATTTCATCAAGCACTTCTTTTTGAGCTTTAAGCACTTGTTCTACTTGCCTGGTAACCATAGAAGCATGTTTGCTAACAAGTTTAAGTTCACCTTTAATATTAGCCATATAACCACCCAAGCGTCTAATCATATAAGCATTTTCTTTTAATTGTCTACCAAAATAAGCATTGAAGTCGTCTTGCTTAAACATGAAGTTATCAAACTCATCCAAGCACTGACTAGCAATTTTAGTAGGAGGGACTTCAGCTTTATCATATCTATAGAGAGAATTTACCTTTACTACCTGTGTCGGGATATCGGGATCAGGAGGTTCTTCAATAAATAAAGAATTGAGATCATATGTTTCTTCAACAGGCGGTATATTAAGACCATTTATTTCTTCAATAGGAGGTAAATTCTTAACATCTTTAGCTTTAATACCTTTTTCTTTCATAGATTTCTTTGCCTCTTGCATATCTTCGGGACTGAGGAATAGAACACCTCTCTTCTTCGGAGTTGGTTTAGGAATAGACTCAGTAATTGGAGCAGGAGTTGGCTCAGGAGCTGGCTCAGGAGGTGCCCAATTATTTTCATTTGTCAACATATTATTGAATAGAATTTCAGCTTCATCCGGTGTTCTTTCCCTGAAAAGAGAACCAGCACAACTATCCAGGTAATCTCTGGAAGTATCCGTTAGTCCATTATAAAAGATATCAAGTATTTCGGGTTTCTTAAGAGGATGATCATGCAAAGCATTAAGTAACTTGAGAAGCCTCCCCCAAACTTGTGGGAGACTCTCTTCTTTAATTTGCACAAAGTTGTATATTTCCCTCAAAGCAGCTTGTTTCTTATGAGCAAGGAAATATTTAGCAGAGAAGTAATAAATCATATCCTGGGGACTACGCACACAACCAGGATCAAGAGAATTAAACCATATCTTAGCATCACCCTTTAATGAGAACAGAAATATTTTGAGTATATAAAAGTAACGCGATCTCTCATCATTAGTAAACAGGGCAGCTATATCATTTAACTTAGTAAGATGTGCCACAACAATTTCAGATTCATAGCCATAAAACGGATCAGATTCAACCAAAGTAATTATATCAGGATCAACAGAGAATTCATAATCCTTATCAGGAACACAAATAGGTGAAGTAGCAAAAGCAGGGTCGGGTTTCATTTTATCTCTAAGTGATTCTTTGTTCCATTTAACTAATAACCTCTTGAGCTCATATCTATCTTTGCAAGCTAAAATAGCGGCAGAAGATTCCATATCAAAAAGATAGCCCTCAGGAATAACAGGCATATTTTCATCATCACTTTCATCATCGTATTCAGATTCAATAATTTCTTTTTCTCTAGCCCTAGCAATTTGTTCATCAAGAAATTCACCAAGGGGCACAGTAGTATCAGGCATAGAAGCAGTTTCATCATAAGTATCATGCATAGCAGAAGTGGCATCATCAATAACATGCGACATATCAGAACGAATAGCAGAAGCAGGTGTAGGTGTCACAAACTTACTCATAACAGAAGGTGAATCAAGTGCAGAGCTAGATGGCAGTTCCTTACCTCCCCTCGTAGTTGAGGGATAGATCTTGGTTTTTGGATCTCTCAAGTTCTTCATAGTGTCCAGCAAATATAAATCCCAAGTGACTCAAAGAATAGAGCTATGCTCCCCGGGGCATCAGAAATTTGTCTTGATAACCCACAAGTACAGGGGATCGCAATAGCTTTCGAGGGTAGAGTATTCAACCCAAATTTATTGATTCGACACAATGGGAGCCAAAGAATATTCTCAAGTATTAGCAGCTGAGTTGTCAATTCAACCACACCTGGAAACTTAGTATCTGCAACAAAGTGTTTAGTAGCAAAGTAATATGATAGTGGTGGTAGCGGCAACAAAAGTAAAGCCAACAAAGGTAATGTTTTTGGTATTTTGTAGTGACTGTAACAGTAGCAGCGGGAAAGTAAATAAGCGTAAACCAGTATATAGAAAAATCGTAGGCACTGGATCAGTGATGGATAATTATGCCGGATGCGGTTCATCATGTAACAGTCATAAGATAGGGTGACACAGAACTAGCTCCAATTCATCAATGTAATGTCGGCATGTATTCCGTATGTAGTCATACGTGCTTATGGAAAAGAACTTGCATGACATCTTTTGTCCTACCCTCCCATGGCAGCGGGGTCCTATTGGAAACTAAGGGATATTAAGGCCTCCTTTTAATAGAGAACCGGAACAAAGCATTAGCACATAGTGAATACATGAACTCCTCAAACTATGGTCATCACCGGGAGTGGTCCCGATTATTGTCACTTCGGGGTTGCCGGATCATAACACATAGTAGGTGACTATAGACTTGCAAGATAGGATCAAGAACTCACATATATTCATGAAAACATAATAGGTTCAGATCTGAAATCATGGCACTCGGGCCCTAGTGACAAGCATTAAGCATAGCAAAGTCATAGCAACATCAATCTCAGAACATAGTGGATACTAGGGATCAAACCCTAACAAAACTAACTCGATTATATGACAAATCTCATCCAACCCATCACCGTCTAGCAAGCCTATGATGGAATTACTCACGCACGGCAGTGAGCATCATAAAATTGGTGATGGAGGAAGGTTGATGATGACGACGGCGACGAATCCCCCTCTCCGGAGCCCCGAACGGACTCCAGATCAGCCCTCCCGAGAGGTTTTAGGGCTTGGCGGCGGCTCCGTATCGTAAAACGCGATGATTTCTTCTCTCTGATTTTTTCTCCCCGAAAGCAAATATATAGAGTTGGAGTTGGCGTCGGAGGGCATCAGGGGGCCCACGAGGTATGGGGCGCGCCCTAGGGGGGGGCACCCTCGTGGACAGGGTGTGGGCCCCCTGGTCTTCATCTTTGGCGAGGATTTTTTATTATTTTTTCTAAGATGTTCCATGGAGTTTTAGGTCATTCCGAGAATATTTGTTTTCTGCACATAAAACAACACCATGGCAATTCTGCTGAAAACAACGTCAGTCCGGGTTAGTTCCATTCAAATCATACAAGTTAGAGTCCAAAACAATGGCAAAAGTGTTTGGAAAAGTAGATACAACGGAGATGTATCAGACGCAGGAGGCGAGCGCCCCGATTGGGGCGCATATCTGGTGGCGCAGGCACAAGAGGTTGTGGCGGGCACATGGGGGAGGGAAGGTGCCGGCGTCCAAGGCAGTGCAGCAGATGCTGCAGATCTGGAGAAGGTGGAGGCGGGCTCGAGCGACGCAGTCCAGCCAGATGCGCCCGCTCTGGCGATCTCCGGCGAGGTGCAGAAGGTGGAGGCGAGCTCTGGCGAGGCGCACGAGGTGGAGAAGGTGGAGGCCGGCTCCGACAAGGAGCAGGTGGAGCAGAAGGTATGTGCTTATCCCATTTAGTTGGTAGTTTTTAGATTCTAGGGTTTTTGGCCAGAAGTTTCTTGGGTTAGATTAGTTGGATTGAGGGTTTTCTCTACATTAGGGTTTTTCTGTTTTTTATTCGTGCAAGAATGGTGGACCACATATGATTATTAGATTAGGTTAGAAGTAGCCGGATTGAGGGATGGGTTTTTTCAGATCCTTATTAGATTAGTAATGGAATTTTTTCTTGTTAGATTTTAATTAGTATGAGGTGGAGCACCTTATTTAAGAGGGAATTTAAGGACAGATATACCATATATGGTTATTAGATCCGTAGTTCAATGTCGCAGACATATATGATTATTTGATTTGTTCTGTGGTTCAATGTTACTGGATGGAAACATATTGGAATTGGAATGCATTAATTTTGATGTGGCAATGAATTGATTTAGATGATACAAGATTCATATATAGTATAATATTTTGTTGTTTAGGTAAGTAATGAAATTTTAGATGTTTGTTGGAGATGTACGTATTTATAGTTGAAGTTGTACATAAGTAACTACTGCATTATGTTAATATGTGTAGGAGCTTTGCTACATTATCCCAAAAAATGCTTAGGTACATTTTAATTATTCTTTTGTGTAGGTTTCCTGTAATTAGAAAGTTTTGCAGAATATTAGTTATATTAGCTATGTTGTTCAGATGTGTGCATGAAAATGGAAAAATGCAAGTACGATCATAGTTTGGATAAGCTAGTCAATGTGTCATGTGTGCATATTTAAATTTGTAGTTGGCTTCTGTAATTAGTAGTAATGGATGTAATTTTATATTTATGTGGATGGTTCAGTGGATAAGAAGAGGAAGCTGGACATGACCGACTTCGAAGACCCGTATGCTGAAGGCTATGGTGACAATGAAGTGTTTGAGGTAAGCCCACCCTGAAAATTAGGGCCTGTTTGGTGGCCATTTTTTTGCCAAATGTTGCCACACTTATGGTGGCCATTTTGTTAGCCACACTTTTTGTGGCAGCTTGGTTGACATGAATAGTGAGAGAAAGTTAGTGAAGGCTCTTTTGTACAATAGTGCATTCAAACCTATATGATTATAAGGAGATATAGGTCAGTGTAGCACACACCCGGAATTTGATTTACTCTTGCCAGGTCTCGCTGATCAGAATCCCATGTTATCATGTTAGAATATATATTGAGTGATCCAATGTACTTTCTTTCCTACAAGAAGATGAAACCTTGAGTGGTCAAAATGAAACTGGTTGTTGTAAAATTTAGGTTCCAGTTTCCACTATGTAGGTTTGAAGCTGATTGTTCTCATCACTAATTTCTCTCTCAATTTCTCTTCTTGGCACCATTGAAATACATGTCTCACCGCTTTAGTTAGCTATATTCTCACTTCCCTTAGCCTTAGGTCCAATGTATAACTTGCTTGCTTTCATGATTCAAAGAGTGACATTGTTTCCTTTAAGGTTTATTTGCAACACATGGAAAGCTGATTTCCAAACCTTGAATAGAATCAATGTTGAATGACTAGGCCTGATTATGCAAGTAATTGAGCTGATAGTATAAACAACCATCTAAATTGAGTTTATGAAAAATTCAAAAAAAGTGAGTTTATGTGTATCCTCCTTTGCTCCACAACTTCAGATTAAAATATTTTAATGTTCACTATACATTTTTCTAATAACATTTGGCTTAACTTTGCTTTCCTAAATGTATGGTAGGCTGAAGCCTATATTGTATTATTGGCACTGGTTTTATATTAGTAATAATGGAATTCATTAATGTGTGCAGTATGCCTCTGGAGATGAGGTGGACCACACCAATGTCGAATCATTCATCGAGAAGGAGCTGTAGAAGATCAGGGACCAGGGTCTTTCTTGCTACTACAAGGGGGGGGGAGTTCAAAGGCCCGTACTGCTCGAGGCCAAAGCTCAGGGATGGGCTCTATGAGCATCTTCTGGATCATGCACGGGCTTCATCAGTCAGCGGCGGCGACAAAAAGATCAGGGCGCAGCATGCTGCCCTCATGAAGGCCTTGTATCCAGTGTAGTTGCCCTACTTCGTGCTGATCATCAGAAGCTGGAAGCCCTACTCATCATCAGTAGATTTGATGGTGTTTTACTTTTGGAAAGCTGCATGTGGGTGTGAACTGTTGGGAACTAGCTCTACTAATCTAGTATGCTTATATGAATGTAATGTATTATGTGTCTGAATTGGATCTATTGTGAACAGGATGGTACCTGTGATGGTAATCTAGAATGCTATCTATATTTGTGTGGCCTTAACTTTATTTGTGGTGAATGTCACCTTCTGTTTAGATGTTGTTTTAATGTGTAGTTTACGAGTTTCGATGGTGCAATGATCACAAAAGCTGCTTCAGTGTTGCTTGACGCATGCTGCAAGACTTATGCATGTTGTAGGCAAGTGCAACATGGTGTGCCCGTGTGCAAATCGTATGATATTTATAATCTGACAATGTTCGAAAATAGCCGTGTCATGAATTATGGTACATGGGGTTTAGTAAAGTTACTGATAATTGTTCATCCTCACACATTCCATCATTGCATAATTTGGATAAGCAAAAAGATGAAATGTTCCATCATTTGAACAACTGTTGCAATAACAGAGAAAATATTCCATCATCAAAGTGTGAAGGAATTAAAATGTAAATTTAGAAGAGTAATGTAATACTAGTTAAAAATAGTGTGTGCAAAAAATGGAATTTGAAATAAGATGTACTATATTTTTTAATAAAGTTATATTATCATACTTATTAGAATTTTGAAAATGTCACTTATTTATAAGAAAATATAAATATTTAAAAAGATGTCTTTGATAAAAATACCTTTTGAATTCATCAGAAATAAATAAAAATTAGGTAATATATATATATATATTATTTTTTGAGGGGTCAGGTAATTTTTATGTAAACAAAAGGAAAAGGGAAAAAAATTAAACAAAAGGAAAAGCATGGGCCAGCCTAGCCATCTATACCCATGCGTGGTCCAGCACGCGGGTTAGGCTGGCCTGTGAAAGCCCATCTAATCTGGCCCATCGCATGGCCGCACCAGGGCACATCACACGGTGTTGGGAGTTTAGTCCCACCTCGCCTAGCGAGAGGGAGTCGCACCAGCTTATATACCCGGCTGCGAGTCCCTAGTCAAGCTCCTCTCATATGCATGCAGTACATTGCCTAATCATCTGCCCTCTGCCCCGTGGGGCATACCAGCAGCAGAGAAATATGCACCACGGGCCTGCATCCTGGCCCATGAATTGTTGGGTTCCTAGTCGTATGCTAAAGGAAATATGCCCTAGAGGCAATAATAAAGTTATTATTTATTTCCTTATATCATGATAAATGTTTATTATTCATGCTAGAATTGTATTAACCGGAAACTTAGTACATGTGTGAATACATAGACAAATAGAGTGTCACTAGTTTGCCTCTACTTGACTAGCTCGTTGAATCAATGATGGTTATGTTTCCTAACCATAGACATGAGTTGTCATTTGATTAACGGGATCACATCATTAGAGAATGATGTGATTGACTTGACCCATTCCATTAGCTTAGCACGATGATCGTTTAGTTTGTTGCTATTGCTTTCTTCATGACTTATACATGTTCCTATGACTATGAGATTATGCAACTCCCGAGTACCGGAGGAACACTTTGTGTGCTACCAAACGTCACAACCTAACTGGGTGATTATAAAGGTGCTCTACAGGTGTCTCCGATGGTACTTGTTGAGTTGGCATAGATCGAGATTAGGATTTGTCACTCTGATTGTCGGAGAGGTATCTCTGGGCCCTCTCGGTAATACACGTCACTATAAGCCTTGCAAGCATTCTGACTAATGAGTTAGTTGCGGGATGATGTATTGCGGAACGAGTAAAGAGACTTGCCGGTAACGAGATTGAACTAGGTATGAGGATATCGACGATCGAATCTCGGGCAAGTAACATACCGATGACAAAGGGAACAACGTATGTTGTTATGCGGTTTGACCAATAAAGATCTTCGTAGAATATGTAGGAACCAATATGAGCATCTAGGTTCTGCTATTGGTTATTGACCAGAGATGAGTCTCGGTCATGTCTACATAGTTCTCGAACCCGTAGGGTCCGCAAGCTTAACGTTCGGTGACGATCAATATTATGAGTTTATGTGTTTTGATGTACCGAAGGTAGTTCGGAGTCCCGGATTTGATCACGGACATGACGAGGAGTCTTGAAATGGTGGAGAAATAAAGATCGATATATTGGAAGCCTATGTTTGGACATCGGAATGGTTCCGGATGAGTTCGGGCATTTTCCGGAGTACCGGGAGGTTACCGGACCCCCCCGGGGAGTATATGGGCCTTATTGGGCCTTAGTGTAATAGAGGAGGGGAAGGGAAAAGGTGGGAGGCGCGCACCCTAGCCCAATCCGAATTGGGTGGCGGCCGCCCCCTTCCCCTTTCCTTCCTTCTCTCCTCCCCTTCCTTCTCTCCGACTCCTACTACTTGGAAGGGGGGCATCCTACTCCCGCTGGGAGTAGGACTCACCTAGGGCGCACCATAGAGGGCCGGCTCTCCCCCCTCCTTCACTCCTTTATATACGGGGGAGGGGGCACCCCATATACCGAGCTGAACATGTGCAGATTGCGGAGGTGCTATACCTTCGGTGCTAGGATCGGTCGGATCGTGAAGACGTTCGACTACATCAACCGTGTTGTCATAACGCTTTCGCTTACGGTGTACGAGGGTACGTGGAAAATACTCTTCCCCTCTCGTTGCTATGCATCACCTAGATAGATCTTGTGTGTGCGTAGGATTTTTTTTTTGAAATTACTGCGTTCCCAACAATGACATCCGAGCCAAGTCTATGCGTAGATGTTATATGCACGAGTAGAACACAAAGGAGTTGTGTGCGTGGGTATATACATATTACTTGCCATCACTAGTTGATTCTTGATTCAGCGGTATTGTTGGATGGAGCGGCTCAGACCGACATTACGCGTATGCTTACGCGAGACTAGTTCTACTGACGTGCTTCGCACACAGGTGGCTAATGAGTGTCAGTTTCTCCAACTTTAATTGAATCGGATTCAATGAACATGTTCTTTCTGAAGATCAAAAAGTAATCACTATACCGCGTTGTGTTTTTTGATGTGCAGGTAAGAACAGTTCATTTTTGCCTCCCTTCATTTGTTCTAGCTTAATGTTTTTTGTTGCTGTGTTCATTCTTTTCTTCCATGGAAGAGTAATTCATTTCCTTTTTACTTTTGGATTTTTTTATTTGATTTGGCATTATTCAACACAAAAAAATAAAATTTCAACAAATTCTTTTTTTGCCTGAGAATCACCCTCGGCTGTCGTGCCATCTGGTGTGGGATCCCGTGCCCGAGACAACGACAGATCCAGCTGACACATGGGCGACACACCCCCTGGGGACCGCTTGCCGACGTCATCAATGCGTAGCGGACCAGGCGCTAGAGACCCAGTCGACGAGCACCAGTTGGCGCGGGGGGACGCGCCAGGTTCGCTCCCGCCCGACCGCTCGGTGGAGACAGCCCGCGTGTCGGACGCAGACGGGCCACCCGTGGATCCTGCGCTGGGTGGAGTAGGCGGATCCACCTGGGATCCCGTGCGTATGATGGCCGCTGGATCTCTCGGGATCGGCGTCCGCAGGTGGATCTTCCTCGTGTCTTGCGCCAGACTCCCTTGGCGTTATGCATTGCTTGAAATCATGATGCATAGATTTTTTTGCTGCATTTTTGTTACCCTTTTCTTTTTCTGCATCATGAAGATCAGTATCAGTAGCACCATCAATTACATGATCAACAACTCTTTAGGACCCTTGATCAGTAGGATTTAGGAGCTCCGGTGGAAGCAAAAGAATTTCAGTGCTTAGTCGAGAACCGGCATTAGGATGCCGGTCAGAGAAGGGAAAACTGCTTCGAATGTGATATAATTTATTAGTTAATATAATATACTTAGGCCTTACACAATTAATTGCACAAAATGCAGATAGGACTTGACCATTCAGTTCAACAATAAACCACAAAACATACTTAAAATTCATCACAAATCTCCTTCAGCTTCTTGATCTTATCAACGTACCTGTGTTTCTGTTTGAGAAAATCTGCAATAATATACTCAAGTTTTTTCTTCTCTTGCTTCAGCTGGCCCCTCTCTCTCATCACTTGGTCTCTCTCTAGCACCACCCGGGCCCGGTCTTTCTCAGCCTTTGCCCTCCGGACCTGATGTAGATTGGCACAACCATGGTCTGCCATCTTATTCTTCTCCAGCTCCTCTTTGAGATCGCTAAGTGACAATCTTGCGTTGCCCAACTGCGTGAGAGCATCCTCCTCTTTGAGATCGCTAAGTGACAATCTTGCGTTGCCCAACTGCGTGAGAGCATCCTCCTTATCATCCAACATTTTAGCAAAGTCCATTTTGAAAAATCTCAGCTCTTCCTCTGTCCTCCTCTTTTCTCCAATTAACTTGAAATTTTCTTCAGCATTCTTAACATTCTGCCTCAGCTTCTCGTCATACATGCTCCACAGTTCTCTGAGGCAGAACTTTGTAGCCACTGACCACTCCGGGTCTACCCATTCCACATAGTTACATTTCACTTATTCCTACAGTATGAAAAAATATGGTCTCAATCATATATGCACAAATGCACTACAATTACAAGCAATGCACTACAAATATGTTCTCAATCATATAAACAAAAAATGTAGCATGCAATGATATACATATATATATATGGATCAATTAACTACAAGTATATGCTATTATGGGCTAAAACAAATATTAGACCGTAAAAAAGACAACATAACTACGGACTTTGTAAATGCATAAATTAATTGAAATTGTATGTAATTATGGGAAGAACAATGGATTACCGCGAAGTAAATCGAGCACGAGCTAATGTAAACATATATTTACAGTACGGAACAACATACCTTCTGACCACAGGCAAGAAAACGTCTGCTAGTGTCCAAGGAATCAAAAGCAACTAGCCCGACGCAAGGTTCTCGATGCAGACAACGAGAAGACAGATCGTGGGCAATGCCACTCCATTCATAGCAAGGGATAGTCGTAGGGAGCTAAACGAAACAATAGAATTAATGCACAAATCAACGCCTTGCGTTAAATACCGGTAATGAAGAACCCTAACCCTAAGCCTAGCACTATCTGGAGATTATATAGTAGGAGCGTACCTACAGGCTAGTCACGGATTCGCCGTCCAAAGAAGAGTTCGAGTCATCGCTCCATGAAACCATGGCGTAACGCGACCGACGGAAAGACGTGGATCGGTGGCGGCGGCGGTCGCAGTGGATAGACAGAACGCGCGTGGAGATCGTGAGGGAAGAACCGCCCCGACCAGGTGGCCAGCGCGGCCCATTTAAACGGGCTATAATCAAAATAAAAATTGTTAAATGGGCTCAGCAACGGGAGCGGCAGTGTGTCGCGCCGTCTAACGGCATCCGTCGCCCCCCTCCACGTCATCACGACAAGCGGCCTGAGTTACACAACATGCCATAAAATGGTGGGTTTTTCTTTTCTTTATGCGGGGAAAATGGTGGTTTTTTCGGTACCAAGTCTATACTCTATACCCAAGTGAGCTGGTATTTTCTATATCTAAATGGTGGTGAACCAGAGGAGTGGAAAAAAAATTATTTATTACCACACATAATTACATCTTCTATATCTAAACTACTAGCCCCCACTAACCTATTTCTCTTAACATGCAAGTTTGCCACCTCATCATTCAACATGCATGGAGAAATGTCCACCACAACATGCAAACAAAAGATTCCCCCAACAACATATGCATGTTCCACATAACCATTTTTCTATGAATATATTGCAAAACATTCCCGCAATAACGTGCGGGGTATCGTCTAGTTTTCTAATATAATATAACTCGAGTGGACAACACAAAAGATGCCATCATTATAATGGCTCAAATGCTATCCATTTCCCATGATTTAAGTCCCTAGTGACTGCCTCCTGTTTAGTCCATATATGCTACAAGCGCTATCTCAAGGTCCTGGCCTCTTGCAAGAGTATATATCATGTATGCAGTAACACATTGTAAACACCTCACTATTAGATCACTGGATTCATCCGTACATAACTCTAGCAAGTGTTCTACTCTTCTTCGCCCACCCCGCTTCTGCACATGATAACAGGAAAAGTTAATGAATGACAAGTAAAAAACAATTACAACCTACAATGCGTACCAAAACTTACTTCTTATTTAGTTTGCATTTCTTGCTGCGTTTAGTGTGCCCTAGCAATTTGCATGCGCCCCACCTGATTCTGATCTCGTCATACGAAAGTGGCCTACCATTTTTCGACATAGGGCGGTTCTCATCTACCTTAGCTGCACCTTCCGTTGATACTTTAATAGGATCTTGAACTTCAACTATGTTGCCTTCACCATCGTCTACATATTCAATTGCACACCTACTGAGATCAGCCGTTTTCTTACTCAAATTTTCCTCTAGCTGATCATACTCATGGTTCTTAGCTATCATAGCCTTCAAACTCTCATGTAACTGACCCCACAAAGCAGGGTGTTTGCAAGCCTCATGCATAGCTTCCAAAGCCAACACACTGACCTGGCTATATTTCATTCTTTCAGCTGCCCTAGTCCATCCAAATCCCAACAGATCGCTTGTCGCGTCTCGCCGGCAGTCCCAACCTTGCATCTTTTGTGAACCGCACAAGAACTAAACACTTTGGTATTTCATATATATTCAAGTACTTCAGTACATGGAACATGTGCTTGCAAGGTAGACCCTTTCAAATCATTATAGTTTCTGCGGAATTTACTCGTGTATACTCCACCCAAAAACGGCTCTTCCAGTTTTTCTTCCAGGCCACGATGTACTGCTGTGATCCGTCTCCGAGCTTTATTTCTACAATCTCCATGCCGCCAATTTTCCTAAGATCATCTTGGAACATATATAAGTTTGCTGGAGTGAAGACATGAGAAGCAGCTATCTCAAGTTCCCTCGAGCTAGTAACCGGCACCGGTAAACTCTTTGAGGCCGTGCAGTCATCTCGCGCCTCGTTCTCACGGATACGTACAACGGTGTTCTCGTAGTGCAAAATCATATCCACCAGGGTCATTTCACCGTCTAAGTGGAGGTGAATGCATGAGTTTATACTTTCACTCCTCTGGTGGCTTTTCATGCCAAACCAGAACCCCTCTGTCAGATAAGC
Organism: Triticum urartu; assembly: GCF_003073215.2. Lineage (NCBI taxonomy): Eukaryota > Viridiplantae > Streptophyta > Magnoliopsida > Poales > Poaceae > Triticum > Triticum urartu. The sequence goes on along the minus strand of NC_053024.1, from coordinate 72,124,090 downwards.
TGTGACCCACAGTCTCCTCTTCTTATACATCTATCTCAACCATGTTACTGTTTTTTTCGACTGCCATCTTCTTTTGGAAAACACATGCCATGTCTTGTCAAACATGGCCATGGACGTGCTGTAGTACACAAGAGTTCGGAACTCCTTCAAGGACTTGTGACTTCATATTTTTTCTATATGGTACGTACATATACGGTGCCACACGTCTGGCAAGACTTGACGAATTGCCTTGATCATCACAGCGTCGACATCCGTGATAGCACTCTTCGGCATCTTTTGACACATGGACCTCAAAAATGTCTGCAGCAGCCACACATATGTCTCATTGGTCTCGTTTGAAACTATGGCACAAGCAAAAACAATGGTCTTCCGGTGATTGTTAAGGCCAACAAAAGGTATGAATGGCATACCATACCGGTTCATCTTGTACGTGCTATCAAATACAAGCACGTCACCGAAGTCCTCATAGTCATGACGAGACTGGGAGTCACACGAGAACATCCTATTCATATGTCCTTTCTTATCTAGCTTGTACTCGAAAAAGAAGCCAGGATCCCTTTGTTTCCTACTGGCCATGATGCCTATGGCTGTGGCAGCATCACCTTTTGAAAGTAGCTTCCTCTTCTCCCTGGCGCAAAGGTTATATATTTCACACCTAGTAAAACCAACACCGTCATACCATACATGTTTGCTGATGAAGGAATCCATCATGTCGTGAATTCTAATCCCTGCAGCTCCCATGGACATTATCTCAGCTTTCTGGCACTCTTTGATTTTCTGTGTGACCAAAGAAAAGGTACCTCGTCCGGTCCTGCCAAGATATGGCTATGCTTGTCCTCAAAACTGTCAACATACCAAAGCCCACGCTTTTGGTCAAGCTTCACGGTCAGGTGCGCTTCGCAGTGGCAGCGTGTCTCGGGTCTGAGCCTACGGTTGTGTCCTTCCTCGGTTAGCAACCTGCTGTCACATTTTCCTTGTCTGGAACAAACAAACCGCCTATAATGCATATGATGTGACTCGGTTTTGCTATACCTCACATTATTCTTTCTAATGCTGAAACCATTATCTCTAGCATAGCTGTTGCAGAAATCATATGCTGCATCGTGAGACATAGAAGTCATTTGTATTATCTGCATGAACATCTCCCTCTTATCATCTGCACTGGCAGTATCTTGGACATTCTTTTCCCCCTCATCTTCTGTGACCTACACAATCATAACATAGCCATGAAAACAACTTTCTATGGTATAACATTACTTCCATACAACATTGATTACATACATACCTCACTCATCATGACCGACGACTGCGACTCCCCAGAATCAGGTGCACCTAATGATTAGTCATCAAGGCCTGTCTCCGCGTCGGATTCACCGTAATAGTCGTACGCATTATGGCATTCAGAAATGAGCTGGAAAATATAACACAAATACATAAGTACTTATCATATAATATTTCAGGATAAATTCAATTTGCATGCGAATAAAAAATTCCACTTCCATACCTGACTAATGTAATCTTCATTCGAGATCTCCGATTTGTTTTTCTGACCATCATCATGCTCATTGTTTTCCTGACCATCATCATGCTCATCCATCTATAAATTTTCAACACAAAAATATAATCTTGTCGGATGCCACCAAAAAATTACAACATGATAATGCCACTCCCATTAAGATCTTCCAATTCGTCCCCATTCTCTAACATATCTCCATGATCTGAATTTTCATCATCTAGCCAATCTTCTATCCAGTCTTTCATCAGTTCTCCAAACTCCATGTCATACATCATATCAGTTAACTCATCGTCCACCATTTCCTACAACAAATAATATGTATCATCACATGTGCAAACGTTATCAATGCTGAAATATACAACACCTAGCACATGATCACGGATGTTAAGTAAACTACCCCAACCGGAGAGCGCCCCAACAGAGGGCGTTCAGATCGTGCACACAACCGAAGCCAACGACCTCTGACCACCCATGGATCCTCCCCCCTCTCCACACCGGTCATCGGCGTTAAGGTACGTCAACCCTAGTAAGGAAGATGCCCACGACACCAGTACGTGATCACTTTGGATCGCGAGAAGTAGCGCTACCCGTGATAACATGTGCCGCCGGATACCTAGCCCACGGCACCAGTCGTGATCACTTTGGATCGCCGGATACCTAGATAAGTGTAACACCCACGATGCGGCTATATCTCCCACGTGTCGGAGCACGACTTAGAGGCATAGCCTCATAGTAGGCATGTCGCAAGAGGGGTAACCTTTGCACATCCCATGTACTGAATAAGAAAGGGATAAAGAGTTGGCTTACAAATGCCAGTTCACACAATACATAAATATAGCATTACATCATCCAGAATACAATCAAGGTCCGACTACGGAACCAAATAAAGAAAGACAACCCCTAATGCTAGATCCCCGATCGCCCCGAATGGGCTCCACTACTGATCAATTGGAAACGAAACAACACAATCGAACACGATCTTCATTGAGCTCCTCCTTGAGCTCGGTTGCATCACCTGCACGGTTGTCATCGGCACCTGCAACTGTTTGAAGTAATCTGTGAGTCACGGGGACTCAGCAATCTCACACCCTTGCGATCAAGACTATTTAAGCTTATGGGTAGGATAGGGTAGTGAGGTGGAGCTGCAGCAAGCACTAGCATATATGGTGGCTAACATACGCAAATGAGAGCGAGAAGAGAAGCAAAGCGCAGTCGTGAACTAGAAGTGATCAAGAGGTGATCCTGAAACTACTTACGTTCAAGCATAACACAAGAACCGTGTTCACTTCCCGGACTCCACCGGAAAGAGACCATCACGGCTACACACGCGGTTGACGCATTTTAATTAAGTCAAGTGTCAAGTTCTCTACAACCGGAAATTAACAAATTCCCATATGCCCATAACCGCGGGCACGACTTTCGAAAGTTCAAAACCCTGCAGGGGTGTCCCAACTTAGCCCATCACAAGCTCTCACGGTCAACAAAGGATATTCCTTCTCCCAGGAAGACCCGACCAGACTCGGAATCTTGGTTGCAAGACATTTCAACAATGGTAAAACAAGACCAGCAAGACCGCCCGATGCGCCGACATCCTGATAGGAGCTGGACATATCTCGTTCTCAGGGCAACACTGGATGAACACTACGTATAGCTAAAACTAGCCCTCAGGTTTCCCCGAGGTGGCACCACGAGTGGCTCTGGTTCGGACCAACACTTAGACAAGCACTGGCCCCGGGGGGGGGGTCAAAATAAAGATGACCCTTGAGTCTGCAGAACCCAAGGGAAGGTGATAGGTTGTTAGTGCAAATGCAAAACCAAGGTTGGTCCTTGCTGGAGGAGTTTTATTCAAAGCGAATTGTCAAGGGGTTCCCATAACACCCAACCGCGTAAGGAATGCAAAATCAAGGAACATAACACCGGTATGACGGAAACTAGGGCGGCAAGAGTGGAACAAAAAACCAGGCATAAGGTCGAGCCTTCCACCCTTTACCAAGTATATAGGTGCATTACTTAAACAAGATATAATAATGATATCCCAACAATATCCATGTTCCAACATGGAACAAACTTCATCTTCACCTGCAACTAACAACGCTATAAGCGGGGCTGAGCAAAGCGGTAACATAGCCAAACAACGGTTTGCTAGGACAAGGTGGGTTAGAGGCTTGACATGGCAATATGGGAGGCATTATATAGCAAGTGGTAGGTATCGCGGCATAGCAATAGAGCGAGCAACTAGCAAGCAAAGATAGAAGTGATTTCGAGGCTATGGTCATCTTGCCTGCAAAGTTCTCCGAGTTGACGTAAGCTTGATCCTCATAAGCATACTCAACGGGTTCCTCGATCAAGAACTCGTCTCCTGGCTCTACCCAAGGCAAGAACACAAGCGAAGGAAAACAACAATCAACCACGGTGCAATGCGCAAGCAACATGATGCAAAACATGGCATGATATGTGAGATGTGGTATGCAATGCATATGCGTGCTCCGGAAGTAAACGATTGAACCATGCATCAACTTGGCAATCCAAAAGTTCCTCTGGAAAGATGAGTTGATTTCGGTCGAAATCGATATAAATATCACCGGAATCGGATGCACGGTTTGCAAATGGCAAGCAAAACAAGAATGGCACAATTCTGCGATTAACATCACGATGCCATCTAGAATGCAACAAGAAACTAAGCTACTGCACTCCAACATCACAACAAAGCACATGGCAGTGATATAATCAAGATGCTTGACAAAAGATGAAAACTGAGCTACGGCTAAATCACACAAGAGCAGGTTCAAACAAGCATGGCAAAAGTGCAAAAGATAACAGCATCACAGACTTAGTGAGAAAACTAACATGTCAGGAATTAACACCAGGAAGCAATGTTTAGAGCAAGATAACAACATGCTACAGGATCAGATCATAGCAATACAAGGCATGGCATGAATCTACTCAAAGCATATAACAAAAGTCCCTTACTGACCATAAGCCAAAAAGGATCAGAAGATATGATGGCACCCATGTAAACATAGCAAGTTTCGTTAACAGATTCAGACTTAGCAGAAAAACTGGACATGGCATAAACAGAATTATGAAGGCATGTTTGCGAGCTCGATGCACTCAACACAAGGTATTGCATGACAAACTAAGCATACTACCAGCAAGAAGACATGTTCAAGAAGCTATCCATGGCAAGAACAATCTCATAGCATGCATGGATCAACTACAACAACCTTGGCAAAATTGATTAACATGTAAACAATCTGCCAGGAACAGTTTATAGCAAAAGTAGAGCAAGATTGAGTCATGCTAGGGCACTCCATAAATGCAAATAGGGGCATGGATGGATAGAGCGTAATCATATGTCAAAATCATCCTTACCGAACATACTCAAAAGAAGCATGGATCTCTATGTAGCAACATGAATACATGGCATTAAAATAACAGCTGGGAAAAGACTTGGTGAAATTTCAAGTCCCTGAAATCAGCAACATCATGAGAGCTACTTTGCATGCATATGCTAGTCACCACATTGATCACAAAAATACATGGCATACACCCCTGTAAAGATGGCATGACATAGCCCAAAACACATGTAGAGCTCATGTCCATATGGAGCACACAATAATCGTGGCAAAAATGACAAATGCTCATAAGCTGATAAGAAACAGGAACTAACATTTTATAGCACTCTTGCATCAAACATTTGGGCATCAAGATCGACTCAAACAAGCATGGCACAATGGAACAAAATGAAGAGCACAACATGATGAACATTTTGATATCTCATGCATGCAAAACGGATCTACGGATGAGAAGTTATGGCATGATGAATAGTGCTTGAAATTATTGAAGACTGAAAAGACTTGGAGAAAAAGAGGGGGGGGTTAGACCTCAGATCTTAGGTTGACTCAGGGGCACGCAGATCGAGGATGACCGGAGCGGGCTCGCCGGAGAGGAGGGAGACGACGACGACCGATCTGGAGAGGGGGAGGAGGTGGCCGGAGCTCACTGCCGGCGACGAGGAGCAGAGGAGGCGGAGGGGCGCGCTGCGGACGGAGCGGGTGGCGGCGGCGTCCGGCGCAGGCGACGGAGAGGCGCGGCGCAGGGCGGCGAAGGCGGCGCCGGCGGACGCGGGACGGAGAAGAACTCTGGTGGCGGCGCGGGATCGGCGGCGGAGAGGCGCGGGCGCGCGGCGGTGCGCGCGGGTCGAGCGGGCCGGCTACGGGCCCCGCGGGCTGGGCGGCGGTGCGCGGTGGCGGAGGCCATGTGGCAGGCGCTGAGAGACTGGGAGCGGCGGCGCGGTTACGTCCGGTCCGGGACGGACATGTCCCGCGGGCGAGAGGGGAAAGATCTAGGGTTTCATCCGGGATTTCGGAGGGGAAGATGTTTTTATAGGTAGAGGGAGCTAGGAGAGTCCAAATGAGGTGCGGTTTTCGGCCACACGATCGTGATCGAACGGCCGAAAGGATGGAGGGGGTTTGGAAGCGTTTTGGGCCACTTTGGAGGGGTGTTGGGCTGCAACACACACGAGGCCTTTACGGTTCCTCGGTTAACCGTTGGAGTATCAAACGGACTCCAAATGGCACGAAACTTGACAGGCGGTCTACCGATGGCGTACCAAGGCTGCTTGGCAAATCTCGGTCCATTCTGAGAAAATTTAACACCCGCTCACGAAAAGAGACAAAAGGGGGCGCCGGAGGACATAGGAGTGTCGGAATGCAAAAGGGACAACGGGGAAAATGCTCGGATGCATGAGACGAACACGTATGCAAATGCGATGCACATGATGACATGATATGAAATTCATGACACACAAACAAATGACAAGGCAACAACAGCGAATAATTGGAAGACACCTGGCGCAACGGTCTCGGGGCGTTACAACACTCCACCACTACGAGAGGATCTCGTCCCGAGATCTAGGATGGCACCGGAGGGAAAAGGATGAGGAAGATAAGAGGTAAAACAAAGTTGCTTCTTTGACAAACGAGTGAAACCAAAGAACCTTGAAAGGTTAACCAATTTCAAGAAAGGAATACAACGGAGATGAACAAAGTTGAAAACACTCTGTTAGAAAAGAGGAACAAGGAAGAACAACTTCGGGCAGCACTCCGGTTGAAAAGAGATATGAAACTTGATAAGATGAAAAGAACTTGAGCAGAGGGCGCAACACTTCGGTTAAATGGATAAGCACGAAAAGAACATGGTCCTTACAATCTGAGATGATGAGAGGAAAGAGCAACATCACGATGCCACCGGAAGAAATGAAACAATATAGATCTTTGAAATGAAAGGATGGAGAAGAAGATGCCAACTTCTGCCACAAAAGAGCTTGAAAAGGCATCCTTAGGGGAAGGGTCAAACGGAGTTGTTGGAAACCAACAAGAAAAGAGTAAGCTTGTTGTGGACTTATGGAAAACATCTCAAAACTGAGGTGAAATTCTGCCACTAACCAAAAAACAATAGATTGGATTGAGGTCAACAAGGAGATGACAACTCCTTTCGTCGAGAGGATAGGAGAAAAACTTGTATCATTGATAGACACCACAATAAGCAACATTCCTTAGGGAAGGCATTGGGTGAAATCTATACCAAGATAACTCCAAGGGAGAAAATGATGGATTTAAATATCTCATTCCTGACAACTTTTGAATCATGAAGCATGAAGGGAAAATTGTCAAGAAAGACATAACACTGCTACCTTTTGAGCACTGCGTTGGTTTTCCCCGAAGAGGAAGGGATGATGCAGCAAAGTAGCGTAAGTATTTCCCTCAATTTTTGAGAACCAAGGTATCAATCCAGTAGGAGGCTACGCGTGAGTCCCTCGTACCTGCAGAAAACAAATAAATTCTCGCAACCAACGCGAATAGGGGTTGTCAATCCCTACACGGACACATCGAATGGTTCTCCACAAGAGAGGGGGAGAACATTGTATTGGGATCCAAAAAGAGAGAAGAAGCCATCTAGCTAATAACTATGGACCCATAGGTCTAAGGTAAACTACTCACACTTCATCGGAGGGGCTATGGTGTTGATGTAGAAGCCCTTCGTGATCGATGCCCCCTCCGGCGGAGCTCCGGAACAGGCCCCAAGATGGGATCTCGTGGATACAGAAAGTTGCGGCGATGGAATTAGGTTTTTGGCTCCGTATCTGATCGTTTGGGGGTACATAGGTATATATAGGAGGAAGGAGTACGTCGGTGGAGCAACAAGGGGCCCATGAGGGTGGAGGGCGCGCCTGGGGGGTAGGCGCGCCTCCTACCTCGTGGCCTCCTCTTTTGTGTCTTGACGTAGGGTCCAAGTCTCCCGGGTCTTGTTCTTTGAGAAAATCACGTTCCCGAAGGTTTCATTCCGTTTGGACTCCGTTTGATATTCCTTTTCTTCGAAACCCTAAAACAGGCAAAAAACAGCAATTCTAGGTTAGGCCTCCAGCTAATAGGTTAGTCCCAAAAATAATATAAAAGTGGAAAATAAAGCCCAATAATGTCCAAAACAGTAGATAATATAGCATGGAGCAATCAAAAATTATAGATACGTTGGAGACGTATCAAATACCATCTCAAAAGATAAGTTAGAAAGAATTACACTCCGGATTGCAAGACAAAGAATGCTTGAAGTCCTCCGAAAAGATTCTTGATGAACACTTCGAGAAGGAATTAAATCCTTTGTGAATCATCATGTAGAGCCTCCATGAAGAACTCCGGTAATAAAAGAATGATCAAACGAAAGGAAAGAGAAGTTGAAAACACAAGGTGAATCCTTGCAATGATTTAGATGAATCTTCGTGGTGATATAATTGAGATAGGTTGGAACTCTTGGAAAAGAAAAGATAAAGCATCTCAAACCGAGAATGTGATATGATGAACCACTCCAGAAAGCAGGAATTGAATTTACTCGATGAAACAAGAATAAGAATTACATTATGCTTATCCTTCACCAATTTAAATTGATGACAAGCAACGGATTTGGCATACTACTTATTCTCGTAGAAAGGGTTAAGATAGATATGGCGCAAACTTGAATAAGGTCCTCAATGATCCACCGGTAAAATTGAAACAACGAATAAATTGATATGATAAATGAAGGAAGAAGAATCTTGGAAGAACCACCATAAGAATTAAAAATGAACAAAGAAAAGATAAGGAAAACACCGGGAAGAATTATAAAAGAATGAAGAAACTTGAGAGATTATAAATACATGAGAACGGAGAGATCATGAACTGATTAGAGGATATTTGAATGATGCACCGGTATGATTTGGAGAATGAGAGCTGAAAGATGGAATGAATAATTCTGAGATGATGGGCTCCGGAGAAACAAACTGAAAATACTCCTGAATTGCTCCAGATGGGTGGAAGAATTCTCACAATCGAAAACAATTATGAGAGGATGGCATAAGGCTAGAACCATGAATCTTTGAAAGAACGTGTAAAATTTGGAGGAAAACTCTTCTTCGGTCTTCAAGATTTGAGAATGACGACGAGAAACACCACCATGAATTGTTGAGGTACTCTAGAAGAATAAAAAGCGAAGAGGTTGAGCCAACGATGAAAATAATTTGAACGATCTTGGAGAAATACATCTAACTGATGATAATTCATTCTTACATCAAACTTGGAAAATAATTTGAGAGTAACTCCGGGAAAATAGAGGAGTCAGGTAAGATCCTGGGAAAAGACCTGTGGGTTAGGGCCCACTCAAAAGAAACACCGTTGAACGATTATTTGAAAAGAGAGATTGCACCGGTTGAATTAAATGGCTTGAATGAGATACCAATCTCGAAAGAGCTTGAACGAATGCAGAGTGGAAACACGAATCTTCGAATCTTCAGTACTCCGGAACAATTGAATAGCAAGCAGGGAATGATTATGAGGTGCACCGGTATGGGAAAAATATTTGAAACGAGGAAAAGGGATATGATCAGCAAAGCTTGAATTGAATCCACCGGAGAAGAAAGAGAACGAATAATGATGAACTTGTAGAGCATCTTCACGAGAACCACCGGGTAAGAACATTGATTGAAAAGAATGAAGAGACTTCACATGAATAAAATGGATACTTGATTAAGAAATCTGAATCCTTGAAGAAAAGGGTGGGTGGGCGGGAAAACAAAGACAACTTGGGGGCGGATGAAATGAGCACCGTTGAGAGAACTTAGAATTGAACTTGCGGATGTTGAAATGATCGGAACCACTTGAAGAGAAAGACATCGGTTGAAAAGGATTGCCATGACAATATCGATTATCATGAAGGATTGGTATTCACATAGGAGTATGAGAACACCGCTTCGAAAAGGTATGGAATCAACTCTTGACTTCGAAGCAACTCGAATACCACAATCAAAACAAAACAAAGGATTGGCTTGCAAAATAAGCCGGAACAAACATATGATAGATCCCATATCGTATCATGTGTCTGTTGGAAAAGATATTCTAGGAGATACTTGAATTCCCACTTATAAACTCCTGAAACTTTCTGGTTATGCAATCAGGTGTTGGGGATACAGGGGAAGCATAATAGCTCACCCAAACTAGCAAAACCTACATCCAGCTGTATCCATCCTTCAACACATAACCAAGAAACCTTCGGAAATCATTTACCTCAACCTTCGAAAAGCATCCGTTATACGAGTTATGGCAATACTCCCGACCTCCCGCCCCAGTACTGGGTGGCGTCGAGGTTATCTCACCAACAACTGCATAAAAGAGATTTTCGATGTCGGCGAAACTCAGGTATTCCAGAACTGCAATAATAAAATTGTGACGACAACACCTCGGAGCTCAACTCCCCGGGACACTGCCACAACCCCTAAATGTCAGGAGGCACCAAGAACAATGTTCTCGTCACAAAACCATCAGAACGATTCCAAGATACCCGCGTGATCCTAAAAACAAATTCGTGAAATTTGAGAAGAGAAGAGTCAATATCTACGTCAGGAGGCCTCACCAGAGCGACGAAGGGACTGAGGAGTAAAAAGAATCCTACTCTCCGATATATATAATCCTATAAGACTCAAAACATTTTTCTAGACTCAACAACGTCAGCGATTCGATCAAGCAGGGGGCTCCTAAGTCGGGGATGGCTCTGATACCAACTTGTAACACCCACGATGCGGCTATATCTCCCATGTGTCGGAGCATGACTTAGAGGCATATCCGCATAGTAGGCATGTCGCAAGAGGGGTAATCTTTACACATCCCATGTACTGAATAAGAAAGGGATAAAGAGTTGGCTTACAAACGCCACTTCACACAATACATATATATATATCATTACATCATCCAGAATACAATCAAGGTCCGACTACGGAATCAAATAAAGAAAGACAACCCCTAATGCTAGATCCCCGATCGCCCTGACTTGGCTCCACTACTGATCAACTGGAAACGAAACAACACAATCGAACACGATCTTCATCGAGCTCCTCCTTGAGCTCGGTTGCGTCACCTGCACGGTTGTCATCGGCACCTACAACTGTTTGAAGTAATCTGTGAGTCACGGGGACTCAGCAATCTCACATCCTCGCGATCAAGACTATATAATCTTATGGGTAGGATAGGGTAGTGAGGTGGAGCTGCAGCAAGCACTAGCATATATGGTGGCTAACATACGCAAATGAGAGCGAGAAGAGAAGCAAAGCGCGGTCGTGAACTAGAAGTGATCAAGAGGTGATCCTGAAACTACTTACGTTCAAGCATAACACAAGAACCGTGTTCACTTCCCGGACTCCGCCGGAAAGAGACCATCGCGGCTACACACGCGGTTGATGCATTTTAATTAAGTCAAGTGTCAAGTTCTCTACAACCATACATTAAAAAATTCCCATCTTCCCATAACCGCGGGCATGACTTTTGAAAGTTCAAAACCCTGCAGGGGTGTCCCAACTTAGCCCATCACAAGCTCTCATGGTCAACGAAGGATATTCCTTCTCCTAGGAAGACCCGATCAGACTCGGAATCCCGGTTACAAGACATTTCGACAATGGTAAAACAAGACCAGCAAGACCGCCCGATGCGCCGACATCCTGATAGGAGCTGCACATATCTCGTTCTCAGGGCAACACTGGATGAACACTACGTACAGCTAAAACTAGCCCTCAAGTTTCCCCGAGGTGGCGCCGCAAGTGGCTCTGGTTCGGACCAACACTTAGACAAGCACTGGCCCCGGGGGGGGGGGGTTAAAATAAAGATGAGCCTTGAGTCTGCAGAACCCAAGGGAAGGTGATAGGTTGTTGGTGCAAATGTAAAACCAAGGTTGGGCCTTGCTGGAGGAGTTTTATTCAAAGCGAACTGTCAAGGGGTTCCCATAACACCCAACTGCGTAAGGAACGCAAAATCAAGGAACATAACACCGGTATGACGGAAACTAGGGCGGCAAGAGTGGAACAAAAAACCAGGCATAAGGCCGAGCCTTCCACCCTTTACCAAGTATATAGGTGCATTAATTAAACAAGATATAATAATGATATCCCAACAATATCCATGTTCCAACATGGAACAAACTTCATCTTCACCTGCAACTAACAACGCTATAAGAGGGGCTGAGCAAAGCGGCAACATAGCCAAACAACGGTTTGCTAGGACAAGATGGGTTAGAGGCTTGACATGGCAATATGGGAGGCATGATATAGGAAGTGGTAGGTATCGTGGCATAGCAATAGAGCGAGCAACTAGTAAGCTAAGATAGAAGTGATTTCAAGGGTATGGTCATCTTGCCTGCAAAGTTCTCGGAGTTGACGTAAGCTTGGTCCTCGTAAGCGTACTCAACAGGTTCCTCGATCACGAACTCGTCTCCTGGATCTACCCAAGGCAAGAACACAAGCAAAGGAAAACAACAATCAACCACGGTGCAATGCAAAACATGGCATGATATGTGAGATGTGGTATGCAATGCATATGCGTGCTCCGGAAGGAAAAGATTGAACCAGGCATCAACTTGGCAATCCAAGAGTGCCGCTGGAAAGATGAGTTGATTTCGGTCGAAATCGATATAAAGATCACCGGAATCGGATGCACGGGTTGCAAATGGCAAGCAAAATAAGAATGACACAATTCTGCGATTAACAGCACGATGCCATCTAGAATGCAACAAGAAACTAAGCTACTGCACTCTAACATAACAACAAAGCACATGGCAGTGATATACTCAAGATGCTTGACAAAAGATGAACACTGAGCTACGGCTAAATCACACAAGAGCAGGTTCAAACAAGCATGGCAAAAGTGCAAAAGATAACATCATCACAGACTTAGTGAGAAAATTAACATGTCAGGAATTAACACCAGGAAGCAATGTTTAGAGCAAGATAACAACATGCTACAGGATCAGATCATAGCAATACAAGGCATGACATGAATCTACTCAAAGCATATAACAAAAGTCCCTTACTGACCATAAGTCAAAAAGGATCAGAATATATGATGGCACCCATGTAAACATAGCAAGTTTCGTTAACAGATTCAGACTTAGAAGAAAAACTGGACATGGCATAAACAGAATTATGAAGACATGTTTGCGAGCTTGATGCACTCAACATAAGGTATTGCATGACAAACTAAGCATATTACCAGCAAGAAGACATGTTCAAGAAGCTATCCATGGCAAGAACAATCTCATAGCATGCATGGATCAACTACAACAACCTTGGCAAAATTGATTAACATGTAAACAATCTGCCAGGAACATTTTATAGCAAAAGTAGAGCAAGATTGAGTCATGCTAGGGCACTCCATAAATGCAAACAGGGGCATGGATGGATAGAGCGTAATCATATGTCAAAATCATCCTTACCGAACATACTCAAAAGAAGCATGGATCTCTATGTAGCAACATGAATACATGGCATTAAAATAACAGCTGGGAAAAGACTTGGTGAAATTTCAAGTCCCTGAAATCAGCAACATCATGAGAGCTACTTTGCATGCATGTGCTAGTCACCACATTGATCAAAAAAATACATGGCATACACCCCTGTAAAGATGACATGACATAGCCCAAAACACATGTAGAGCTCATGCCCATATGGAGCACACAATAATCGTGGCAAAAATGACAAATGCTCATAAGCTGATAAGAAACAGGAATTAACATTTTATAGCACTCTTGCATCAAACATTTGGGCATCAAGATCGACTCAAACAAGCATGGCACAATGGAACAAAATGAAGAGCACAACATGATGAACATTTTGATATCTCATGCATGCAAAACGGATCTACGGATGAGAAGTTATGGCATGATGAATAGTGCTTGAAATTATTGCAGACTGAAAAGACTTGGAGAAAAAGAGGGGGGGTTAGACCTCAGATCTAGGGTTGACTCAGGGGCACGCGGATCGAGGATGACCGGAGCGGGCTCGCCGGAGAGGAGGGAGACGACGGCGACCGATCTGGAGAGGGGGAGGAGGTGGCCGGAGCTCGCTGCCGGCGACGAGGAGCAGAGGAGGCGGCGGGGCGCGCTGCGGACGGAGCGGGCGGCGGCGGTGCCCCGCGGCGGCGGCCGGCGCAGTCGACGGAGAGGCGCGGCGCAGGGCGGCGAAGGCGGCGCCGGCGGACGCGGGACGGAGAAGAACTCCAGTGGCGGCGCGAGATCGGCGGCGGAGAGGCGCGGGCGCGCGGCGGTGCGCGCGGGCCGAGCGGGCGGCTGCGGGCCCCGCGGGCCGGGCGGCGGGGCGTGGTGGCGGAGGCCACGTGGCAGGCGCTGAGAGGCTGGGAGCGGCGGCGCGGCTACGTCCGGTCCGGGACGGACATGTCCGGCGGGCGAGAGAGGAAAGATCTAGGGTTTCATCCGGGATTTCGGGGGAAGATGTTTTTATAGGTAGAGGGAGCTAGGAGAGTCAAATGAGGTGCGGTTTTCGGCCATGCGATCATGATCGAACGGCCGAGAGGATGTAGGGGGTTTGGAAGGGTTTTGGGCCACTTTGGAGGGGTGTTGGGCTGCAACACACACGAGGCCTTTACAGTTCCTCAGTTAACCGTTGGAGTATCAAACGGACTCCAAATGGCACGAAACTTGACAGGCGGTCTACCGGTGGCGTACCAAGGCCGCATGGCAAATCTCGGTCCATTCCGAGAAAATTTAACACCCGCTCACAAAAAAGACAAAAGGGGGCGCCGGAGGACATAAGAGTGTCGGAATGCAAAACAGACAACGGGGAAAATGCTCGGATGCATGAGACGAACACGTATGCAAATGCGATGCACATGATGACATGATATGAAATGCATGACACGCAAATAAATGACAAGGCAATAACAACGAATAACTGGAAGACACCTGGCGCAACGGTCTCGGGGCGTTACAGTAAGCCGCCGCATCAAATAACGGAGCCGTCGTGCACACAACCGACGGCAAACGACGCTAAGTTAACCCTACAAAGAAGAAACCCACATTAGCCCGCGTGATCACTGTGTATATCACGACGAGCAGCACTACCAGAACAAGATGTGCGATGACCTGGACCGCCGGAAAGCTAGGTTACCCGCCCCGCTAGGTTAACCACTACGACGATAACGGCGGCAGGATGCTGCCGCGAGCGAGACAAATATGGGGAAACGGGATGCGGTGCCTGCGAGCGCTGGAGGTTCACGACGGTGCCGCGCGCGCTCTCGGACGAGATCACTGCCGCCGATATTTCTACAGAACCTCAACAGAATGATGGAAGAGCTGCGTGAATGATGGAGCTGCGTGATTGATGTATCGGCCGTCGGCAGGTCATACCTGGTCGTGGGGTCGTGTCATCTTTTTTTTCGAGATGTCACCGTATACAGACGTATGGGTTATACGGGTTATACGGGGCTTGGATATAGGCAGCGGCAGGCCGGAGAAAAAATATATGACGGGGGTCAAGAATACCCCTAGGAAATTTAGTTAGGGGGGGTGAACCGGAGCAAGGCTCCTGTCTATCGGGCATGAACCCTGTTCGTGACGTTTCAAGCAGGGTGCCCTCTTCCAGACTTGTTCTCTGAATATGAAACCACAGGTCCAAGTAAGCACGCGCGGAGGAAAACGATTGCATGCATATCCAATCGCACCGCTGCGCAACTACGTACGTACGTGCTTGGGCCGCCTATACCGTGCACCACAATGCACGTCAGACAAAGTGAACGCGTGCTTCTCCCGTGATGCATCCACACGCCTCAAACTGGCTGGCCGATGGCTCTTTAAGCTCGATCTTCTCCCATATCGATCTGCACCAAGACAGCTTACTACTAGCTAGCTAGAGATCAGTTAACAGCTGATTGTGGACACCAGCTACGTACGTACACATCCTCGCTCACAGGTTGCAAAATGGCTTCTCTCTCGAGTAGTCCATGGCTTCATCTCCTACTGCTTCTCGTGGCCAAGGGCGGCACGTTCGCGGCCGCCGGTGGCAGCGGGAACCCCACCGCCGGGTTCCAGAAGGTGCAGCTCGCCGACGGCGATTTCCAGGTGCAGAGCCCGTACAACGTGCCGGAGAGCCAGCGGTTCCAGTACCGCAACGGTGTGCGGACGTTCTGGGTGCACCGAAATGACAAGCCCTTCAACACCGTCACCCACACCAACCCGCGCTCTGAAGTCAAGCTCCGGGTAAGTACATAGCAGCACATTGTTGAGATTCCTCCTGCCATGGAGTCACATAATATATGATCTATGCTCTTCCAGGGCCACGACTACTCGTCGGGGGTGTGGCAATTCGAGGGCTATGGCTACGTGCCGTCGGGGACCTCCGGCGTGTCGGTGATGCAGATCCACAACGAGGAGGGCGCCGCGCACTCGACGGTGTTGATGTTGCACGTCTACGACGGCGTCCTTCGGTTCTACAGCGGGGCGGCCATCGAGCCCGACATCTACGACCGGTGGTTCCGCCTCAACGTGATGCACGACGTCGGCGCGTCCACGGTGGCCGTGTACGTCGACGGCGAGCGAAAGTTCAGCACCAGCGTGACCCCCAGCGAGTCCTACTACTTCAAGTTTGGGGTGTACATGCAGCACCATGACCAATCCAGCTGCATGGAGTCACGATGGACCAACGTCACGCTCTATACTAAGCACTAGGCGGTAGATAGCCATGTGTGTTGGTAATGCGTACTAGCATGCCGTATATGTTTACACCACCCTATGTATTACATTATTACCACCAGAAGTTGAATAAAGGTTGTTGCTTGGAGTAGTACACGCACATGTGACCCCTAACATGCCCGTGACTTCTTTCTCAGAATTATTTTATAAATATATACATATTTATGTAGTGATTAGTAAGATGAATTTTAAGTACCGTTAAAAGGAGTAGATAATATAACGATCATTTTTCCGTTAGGGTAAACCACCGAACACTCCTGCTCGAGCCCTGGAGCAAAGAAAAAGGGCGATGTTATGAGTAATTCGTTCTTTACTTGCCGGGCACTTTCCTCTTCTTTCCATCCGATAACCGAAACACGCGTACTAATCATGCTTCTTTGATTCCCTCTTGTCTCGCAAAACTATAGTGTGTTGACCTATCACGTGATCAAGTTCCTAGAGATGGGTAGCGGACTTCTGTCGATGCTCTTCGCGAAGGAGAAGGTGCCGGGATGTGGCGGCAACGAGTTCGACTTGATTTAGAAAGAAAATTGTGAATACACATACACATGTGTACTATGTATTTATAAAATTTTACGCAACCTCTGTAACTTAACATAAGACGTTTATTAAGTTAGAGAGGAAGTAATACTTTTCACATGTGGCATACAAAACAATATCTATTTCAAATGGGCCAGAAAAGTTGTTGGGCTGACTTTTATCCGTGTAGCCTACAAATCACAATATTTTCAAACAAATTTTCACAGGCATTACTGCACACATATTAGTTTTCACAAGAATTTTTTTAGAAAAATATTTAAATATGAATTTTGTTATTATTTTAAATACCAAGCTCCATGAAGCAATACGCCTGCACACCTGGTGAGGGCCATACGCCGACGTTCCTATTCCTAGTGAGAGGCACAATGTATCTCCTAAGTTTTCTAAGCTTCGGCTTGGCGGCATGGTGGGCGAGTGGCACCCTGCAGCGGGTTTGTTGGCGTTGTTCCGTCCCTGATGGCCTCGGGCCTGCATTCTCCGATGTCCGTGGCTTGCGGGGCCTCTGCCGGCGCAGCTCTGGGCCCAACGACCAAGTAGATGCATTCTCCTCCAGCTTACTTTGCCCATCAGTGTCCTGTCTGCTACGACCCCATCAGCTTGGATCTGTGTTCCTCCGGTTCCTAGCTTGTCAGTGTTGCCGGTTGCCAATGATTGCCTTGTGCAGGTTTCTCTCCGCCTCATCGCGTCCCCAACGCCGTATACCTCCACGCCTCGCCTTGGGCTAGATCCAATGCCCGTGTGTCCGATGGCGCTCAGTGCCCCCTCCGGCGACAGGTGCAGCCTCACCAACTCTCTTCTTGACGTGGCAGTTTCGGCCGATGTTTGACTTCCTCATCATAGAGTCCATATTCGGTGGCCATGGGATTGCTTAGACTCAGTCCAAGGAGAAATCCTTGCTTAGCTAGCCGGTGCCGGCAGCGGCGTCACTCACGAGTGTTGTTTTCTCTTATTGAAGGTGCGGCCATGGCCTCCATCGATGCCCCTCTTCGAGCTCAGAGGAACCCTAGGTCCGGTTCTCCGGATCGGATGGAGACGGCGTCTCGGCATCATTCTCGTTCACGAAGGCGCTATCTTCTTCGCTTGCGGTGTCCTTGGTGGCGACTTTGCCGATGTTGGATCCATTGCTTGTTCGGTCTACCTCTCTAGATGGGTCTTGGTGGGTTTAGCTGTGTGTATCCTCTATTCCGGGCCAGCACCCAGGAAATGCACGCTCGGGGTGCATCGAGGCCTTGGGAGGCGCACATTGTCCCGTTTGTATGTGAGTGGTTCGCGGCTTGAGGTGTTTGGGACTACTTGAAGCATCTGTAACCGGAGTTCTCATATCATTATCAAATGTTCGGGCAGCCTCCCTGATCACAGTCTGGCTTTTTTGTCACCTAACCGGACATCTTAAACCGGGTGTTTCTATACATCGCTTGCGAGCGGTAGCACATGTGTCGCTTGCACGCCATCTTAAACAGGCCTGGCCCATCCGAGGGAGCAAGCGCCTGCGAACAAGCGTTGTGGCACGAGTGAGTAAGCACCAACTAGCGTGTTTGTTTTTCTTTCTTTAGTCTCAAAAAATGTTTTCTTAATGGCCACAAATTCAAATTCTGATAATTTCTGGAAACGAGAAAATTCTATAAAAATACCCGAATATGTTTGGAAATGTGACAATTACATGAAATTCCTCAAACATTTTCTGAAAATAAGACCAAATTTGGTAAATAGGAACATTTTTTGGAATCCTAAACAAAAACTTTGAATTCAAAAAACCCTCAAATTCAAATTCTATTTTTTGGATAATAGAACAAATTTTCAAATATGGTGAGCACTTTTACCAAGGACATACTCAAAAATTATTTAATATATGATGAACATCATATATATGTAATGAACATTTTTAAATATACAGTGATGTCTTTTACAAAATACACAGTGAACATTTTTTTAATATACGATGGGTATTCTAATTGTACGCACTGAATTATTTTCTAGTATACGGTGAACAATTTTCAGTTACACGTTTTTTGATATACGGTGAACATTTTTTGAAATTCACGAGCAATTTTTGACATCCCAATTTTTGTTTTAAAAATGTTAAGTATTTTTTAAAATTTGTGAACATTTCTTGAAATTGTGAAAATTAAATAAATTCCAAACATGTTTTGAGAAAACACAAATACATTTTTCAAAATGTGAACATTTCAAAAAATGCTAATAATTTTCTAAATTTTGAACATTTTAATTTTTTTATGAAATTTAAATACTGAGAAGAAAAAAGAAACAGAAAAACCAAAAGGATGAAAACCTGAAAAGGAAACAAAAAACCAGTAAAAAATAGTGATGAGTTTAAAAGAAAGAGAAAGAAAGGAAAAAAAGAAAAAAACATAGGGAAGAAAAGAAACATTCGGAAGCTTCCCCAAAATGTTGGGTATCCTTCCGCTTGGTGGGCCAGGCCAATCGGCGCCATAACGCTCACAAAGAGTGACATATATCATTTGCGTCTTAAACCGACCCATACATCCAGGTTGCCCCGCACCCTCAAATATCCATTCCATATGTGAGACGGATATGATGACACTTGGATGCGTCCATTACGTCGAATTTGGTTCATGTTGGCCCATCCTGACCCCACAAATATGTGTCTCTATCGATCCCTGACAAAACATAGCCACTTTACTTCACTCCAGTCTATGCCGATGCGTCTACAAACTTCTCTCCGACAATCTCCGACGCGACGGAAAGCGGATCGGACTCCGAAAATTCCAGATCTGTCGTCTCGGACCTCGTAGAAACTAGTACTACGATGCAAGAATGTCCCAGCATGGGCGTACTGCGATGTACACTGTCTATCCGTTTCTGCTCCGGTGCTCCCCCTGGGCTGAACGCGAGGGGAAAAACACAAGGACGGCCAGGATGAACCAAAAACGATTCATCACGAGGCGCACGATCGTCTTTGTTGCCCCCGCGTATAGCCATCGAGGAGCCCTGGGAGGCCCGTACGGGCCCGGTTAGATCGTATGTCCGGCCCTATACGTATTTGTATATGGCATGCGTTTCGTTTTCGCGTGCAGTCGCTCGCGGCCGTGTGGCAGCACGTGTCCATGGCAACAAGCCAAAACTGTCCCATCATATAAATGTGGACGGCAACTACCTCCGGCCTCATCGCCCACCATTTCCCCCCGCCACATCGTCTCGCTCTCCACTCCCTCTCCTCTCCCACCTTGTCGTCTCTCTCTCCCCAATCGCATCCTCTCCATCACCTCCATTGCCATGGAGGACGCTGATAACCCACAAGTATAGGGGATCGTGACAGCTTTCGAGGGTAGAGTATTCAACCCAAATTTATTGATTCGACACAAGGGGAGCCAAAGAATATTCTCAAGTATTAGCAGCTGAGTTGTCAATTCAACCACACCTGGAAACTTAGTATCTGCAGCAAAGTGTTTAGTAGCAAAGTAATATGATAGTGGTGGTAGCGGCAACAAAAGTAAAGACAGCAAAGGTAATGTTTTTGGTATTTTGTAGTGATTGTAATAGTAGCAGCGGGAAAGTAAATAAGCGTAAACTAGTATATAGAAAACTCGTAGGCACCGGATCAGTGATGGATAATTATGCCGGATGCGGTTCATCATGTAATAGTCATAATATAGGGTGACACAGAACTAGCTCCAATTCATCAATGTAATGTAGGCATGTATTCCGTATATAGTCTGTAACACCCCGGATGTAACTTTCCCTATTTGTACTCCAACTCTTGCCGTTTCCGGCGTTAAGTTATATTTATTTCTCGAGTTCGGGTCTTTGTCTTCGTGTGTTGTTTTCGTTGTCATGCATCTCATATCATGTCATCATGTGCATTGCATTTGCATACGTGTTCATCTCATGCATTCGAGCATTTTTCCCGTTGTCCGTTTTGCATTCCGGCGCTCCGTTCTCCTCCGGTGGCCATTTCTAGCTTTCTTTCGTGTGTGGGGATTAAACATCTCCGGATTGGACCGAGACTTGCCAAGCGGCCTTGGTTTACTACCGGTAGACCGCCTGTCAAGTTTCGTATTATTTGGACTTCGTTTGATACTCCAACGGTTAACCGAGGGACTGAAAAGGCCTCGTGTGTTGCAGCCCAACACCCCTCCAATTTGGCCCAAAACCCACCAAACTCTGCTCCATGTCCTAGAGCGTTCGATCATGATCGCGTGGCCAAAAACCGCACCTCATTTGGACTCTCCTAGCTCCACTTATGCCTATAAATAGACCCCCCGTTTTTCGGATCTCATTCCCCCACGAAACCCTAAAAATCGCTCGCGCCGGCCGGACATTTTCCGACCCGGCCGGACACGTCCGCCCTCCACATCGCTCCGACCAATCAGAGCGCGCCACCTCAGCACCGCCGCCGCGCCCGGCCAACCGCACGCCGCCACCTCATCCGCGCCGCCGTCTCTCTCTCTCCGCGGCCCGCCCGGGCCCAGATCTGGCCCGCGGAGCCCGGTCGCCGCCGCCAGCTGCCCGGCTCTCCTCCCGCCCGAGCCGCGGCGCCCTCCCCGCCGCCTGGCTGCCGCGCCGCCCGACCGGCCTCGCCGCCCGCCGCCGCCTACCGCTGCCGGCGCCGCCTCACCGCCACGCCGCCCGCGCCCGGCCGCCCCTCGCCGCCGGCGCCGCCCCGTCCAAGCCCGCCGCCGTCCTCGGGAGCCGCGCCAAGGCCGGCTTCTTCCTCTCCTTCCCCGGCAACGACGAACTCCGGCGACCAAGTTCCGGCCAGCTACAGTGTTCTGGCGTTCCTCGGATTGCGTGCCAGATCCAGATCTGAGAAAAATATCTCCTCACGGTTGACTTTTCCCTCCAAACCCTAATTTTTTATGCCTACTTTGACCGGTCGTATCTCCGCATCCGTAGCTCTGATTTGGACATATAGTATATCAAAATGTTCGCCTCGACGAGTACATCATTTCATTCCATTGCATCATTTTCATTTGAGTTCATATTGATGCCCAAAATGCTGTTAGAAGGAGGCTTCGTGAGTTAATTGTCAGATCTGCTAGTTCATCTTAGACTTTTGTCATTTTTGCCATGATTATTGTGTGCATGATATGCCTGTGAGTCCTTCATATGTTTTGTTAAGGGTTTTGTCTTCTTTCCATAGGTGCAACCCATGCATTTTTAGTATGTGTGTGATGACTTGTGCAAGCTCGCAAAGTGAGGCACCCGGTAAATCTGTTTTCAGGGACTTAGTTGTTTTCACTAAGTCTGGGATTATTTAGTTCATGATGCCATATGTTCGGCTTGTTTCCTAGTGATCCGTGCCTCTTTTGAGGATGATCAGTAAAGGAGTTTTGTTAATCATGTTATGCTCTATCTATCCATGTCTTTACTTGCAATTATGGAGCAACCTAGCTTGAGTCAATCGAGCTCTACTTTTGCTTCGTTGTGAATCTGGGCAGATCGTCAACTCGTTTGCGATTTTGCCGATGTTATTGTAGTTGATCCGTGCATGCTATGCCATTGTTCTTGCCATGTATAGCTAGCATTTTGTGCCTTCTTTATGGATGTATGCTTGTCTTTCCATGACTTGCACCGTAGTGAGTGCATCGAGCTCGTTTACTTGCCTTCGTGAGTTAAATTTCAGCATGTCTCAGTTTTCACCAAGTCTGAAAACTGATTGTGTTTTAGCTATGTTCGTGTGCCCGTTAGTATATTTTGTGCACCCTTTTGGCCTCAGGTCACTTTGGGTCTTTTGTTAAGCTTGTTGAGTAGCTCCATGCCATGTTCTTACTTGTCTTAATCAGGTCATGTATCATGTTGTTTTGCTGCTCCGAAGAGGGCTTCGTGATCTGAAATTTCAGACAAGTGTTAATTTCACTAAGTCTGGAATCTATTTTGCATTTGCGTTTTTGCCATGCTTGTTTGAACCTCCCAATGGATGAATTGGCCGTAGCTCAGTTCTAGACTTTTGTTAAACATCTTATGTGCATCCCTTCCATGTATTTTATTGTCATGTTTGGTGGCTGTAGCATGTTCATTTCATTGCATTTAGATGCCTACTTGATGTAAATCGTAGACCGGAGTCATTTTTTTGAAACGCTTGCCATTTCCAAACCGTAACTCCGATTCCGATGATCTTTATATCGTTTTCAAGAGATTTCATTTCATCTTTCCAGTGGCACCCTTGGAATTCCAAGTTGAGGCCAGGTTCATGCATTTCCTATCATATCTTGCATTTTGCATCCCGCATCGCATCCCGCATAGCATATCATCATTTCATCTTATTGCTTGGTCTTGCACGTGGTTGATTGTATCATTGTTGCTTGTTTGTCTTGTTTGGGTAGAGCCGGGAGACGAGTTCGCTACCGAGGAGCCCGTTGAGTTTGCTTGTGAGGATCCAGTCAACTCTGACAACTGTGCAGGCAAGATGATCATACCCTCGAAATCACTACTATCTTTGCTATGCTAGTTTGCTCGCTCTTGCTATGCCAATGCTACGATGCCTACATTTTGCTTGTCAGCCTCCCAATTGCCATGTTGAAACTCTAACCCACCATGTCCTAGCAAACCGTTGATTGGCTATGTTACCGCTTTGCTCAGCCCCTCTTATAGCGTTGCTAGTTGCAGGTGAAGATTGGAGGCCGTTCCTTGTTGGAACATCATTTATTTACTTGTTGGGATATCATTATATTGCTATGTTATCTTAATGCATCTATATACTTGGTAAAGGGTGGAAGGCTCGGCCTCTCGCCTAGTGTTTTGTTCCACTCTTGCCGCCCCAGTTTCCGTCATATCGGTGTTATGTTCCCGGATTTTGCGTTCCTTACGCGGTTGGGTTATAATGGGAACCCCTTGATATTTCGCCTTGATTAATGCTTGTCCAGCAATGCCCAACCTTGGTTTTACCATTTGCCACCTAGCCTTTTCTTTCCCTTGGGTTCTGCAGACTCAAGGGTCATCTTATTTTAACCCGCCCCCCCGGGCCAGTGCTCCTCTGAGTGTTGGTCCAAACCGTCAGCCGCCGGTGGCTACCAGGGGCAACTCTGGGCTGGCCTACCCGACGTCTTGCTCATCTGAGTGTGCCCTGAGAAAGAGATATGTGCAGCTCCTATCGGGATTTGTCGGCACGTTCAGGCGGTGTTGCTGGTCTTGTTTTAACCTGTCGAAGTGTCTTGAGTTACCGAGATACCGAGTCTGATCGGAACGTCTTGGGAGGAGGTCTATTCCTTCGTTGACCGTGAGAGCTTGTCATGGGCTAAGTTGGGACTCCCCTGCAGGGATTGAACTTTCGAAAGCCGTGCCCGCGGTTATGGGCAGATGGTAATTTGTTAATGTCCGGTTGTAGATAACTTGAACCTTAATTAATTAAAATGAATCAACTGTGTGTGTTACCGTGATGGCCTCTTCTCGGCGGAGTCCGGGAAGTGGACACGGTGTTGGAGTGATGCTTGCGCAGGTTGTTCCTCTAGATTCTCGCTCGTGCCTTGCCTCCTCTTCTCGCTCTCTTTTGCGTATAAGTTAGCCACCATATATGCTAGTCGCTTGCTGCAGCTCCACATATATTTGTCTTATCCTTCCTATAAGCTTAAATAGTCTTGATCGCGAGGGTGCGAGATTGTTGAGTCCCTGTGGCTCACAGATACTATAACTCCAGATGCAGGTCCAGGTGATTCCGCTCCAGGTGACGAGTACGAGCTCAAGTGGGAGTTCGATGAGGACTCTCAGCGTTACTACGTGTCTTTTCCTGATGATCAGTAGTGGTGCCTAGTTGGGGTTCGATTCAGGGCCTTGTCGCATGTTGGGTTCTTTTCTATTTTGGCGCCGTAGTCGGGCCATGAGTGTTTTGGATGATGTAATGTTAATGTGGACGGCAACTACCTCCGGCCTCATCGCCCACCATTTCCCCCCA
Organism: Triticum urartu; assembly: GCF_003073215.2. NCBI lineage: Eukaryota > Viridiplantae > Streptophyta > Magnoliopsida > Poales > Poaceae > Triticum > Triticum urartu. The sequence continues at coordinate 72,099,110 of NC_053024.1, read as the reverse complement.
CCACATCGTCTCGCTCTCCACTCCCTCTCCTCTCCCACCTTGTCATCTCTCTCTCCCCAATCGCATCCTCTCCATCACCTCCATTGCCATGGAGGACGCTGATAACCCACAAGTATAGGGGATCGCAACAGCTTTCGAGGGTAGAGTATTCAACCCAAATTTATTGATTCGACACAAGGGGAGCCAAAGAATATTCTCAAGTATTAGCAGCTGAGTTGTCAATTCAACCACACCTGGAAACTTAGTATCTGCAGCAAAGTGTTTAGTAGCAAAGTAATATGATAGTGGTGGTAGCGGCAACAAAAGTAAAGACAGCAAAAGTAATGTTTTTGGTATTTTGTAGTGATTGTAACAGTAGCAGCGGGAAAGTAAATAAGCGAGAACCAGTATATGGAAAACTCGTAGGCACCGGATCAGTGATGGATAATTATGCCGGATGCGGTTCATCATGTAACAGTCATAACATAGGGTGACACAGAACTAGCTCCAATTCATCAATGTAATGTAGGCATGTATTCCGTATATAGTCTACGTGCTTATGGAAAAGAACTTGCATGACATCTTTTGTCCTACCCTCCCGTGGCAGCAGGGTCCTATTGGAAACTAAGAGATATTAAGGTCTCCTTTTAATAGAGAACCGGAACAAAGCATTAGCACATAGTGAATACATGAACTCCTCAAACTATGGTCATCACCGGGAGTCACTACAAAAAAATACACTTCCGTGATGATACGTGTTTGTCACAGTAGGTCGCTTTTTTTTCATGCATGTACATCCATGACAAATTTATGATAGAATCAAGATAGTCATACCTGTGCTGTCGTAGAAGTGTTCCATGACATTACCAAAATTATCATCACGGAAGTGTCCACTTCCATGACGATAAATCACGCGTCACAGAAGTGCTTTCGTCAAGGGTGACCGAGACGTGGCATCCACCATAACGGAACGCCGTTAAGCTATCGGGTCGGGTTTTGGATCCGATAACCCATTAACAGCCCCGACCAATGGGAAATTTCCACGTGTAAAATTCTTATTGGCTGGACGAAACACATGTCAGCTTGTCAGTGGGTCAGATAGGTGCCTATGATACGTCGACATGTGGCACGGCCCAACAGAGGGCCATCCCTGTGTAAAGGCCGGCCCGTTTGACTTGGTGAAAAGCTGGCGGCCCGGCCCATGGAAAGCCTGTTAACGGCCTGTTCGAATATAGCTCATTTACAGCCCGCTAACCCAAGGCCCGTTACGCCCTATCCGAATTAGGCCCAGTAGCGTCATCTGGGCCATCCAATATGATTCCAGCCCGTTTTCACTTCTGGCCCATGTATGGCCCATGAGGTCTTTCGGCCCATATGAGGCCCTATGTAACTCTTGGCCTATTAACGGCCCGTGGTGAAACTGGCCCGTAATGAAAAGTGTATCACTTTACACCCGCTAACGGCCCGTGGTGGAACTGGCCCGTGATGAACAGTATATCACTTTATACCCATTAACGGCCCGTTATACCGTTGGGCCGTTTCCAGCCCATGTTATCTTCCGGCCTTCTTCAGAGCCCATTTATTCTTGGGCTCATTTCCAGCATTCGTTTACTTACGGCCCGTTACTGTCATTTTCTGCTTGTGGGCCAAATTCAGCCCGTGGTTACAGTAGGCCCGTTTGTGGTCCGTTAATATGTTGGGCCGTTTTCATAGCGTCGTCAAATATGGCCTATTAACGATGGCCCGTTATGGTCGGCCCATGAACGGACGATTCCAACTCTAGCCCGTTTACGGCCAGAATGCGGTCTGTTCGGCCCATGTTTGGCCAATCGATCATACGGCCCGTAGAAGGCCCATTGATGATACAGCCCGTAGAAGGCCCATTGATGATACGGCCCGTAGAAGGCCCATTGTTTCTACGGCCCGTAGAAGGCCCACTGCTTCTACGGCCCATAGAAGGCCCACTGTTTATACGGCCCGTAGAAGGCCCATAGTTTCTACGGCCCGTAGGAGGCCAAGTGTCACTACAGTAAATATTAGCCCATGGTTATTGTGGCCTAGTTTTAAAAAATAGGTTATTGTAGCCACTAGCAAACCGCAGAAAAAGAACTGCACTGACTACAAGCAAACAAATAAACAAGACAACAAGGAAATAAATAAGCAAGCAACTTACACTAGGCTATCACGGCTATTACACATATTACATCCACTGGGCATCAAAGTGCGCCACCAGTGCAAATATAGGGAACACAACAGCATATAAACACCGCAGCAAAACAAGTCCAGAACTGAAACCGCTTCAGAAGAGTTCAAGAAACAATATCCTGGGTACCCATAATGCTGGCAAGATGCTTAGCAAGCTTATTAACTTTCTCTTGTTTGGCGCTTAAGTCCTCCAGCGCTTGTTGTTGCACCAGAAAGTATGCATCTGAATTCTGCAGGGACTTCCTCAGTCCTTCGGCTTCCTGTCGCATAACATCTGATCGATGTCTTTTAACTTGAAGGTGAGACTCAAGAAGCCGAACTGATTCAGGCAACGAGTTCGAAGAGCTGGTGCCAACAGTGGTAGCCAGTAACTTTAACACTACATCAAGACAGGACTTTGGGGTTGTCTTAGTGTCTTCAATATAGTTTTTATCAGCTTTCTTGGAGACCAACAGGGATGTCTCACTATCTTGAACCTTATCTGCATTACTTCCTTTACCATTGCATAACAGGGTACTCTTCTCCAATATTTTATCCGCGTTCTAAAAGAGAAACAAACAAACACATCTCAGGTTTACCAGTTCAGTAGTAAGGTGGACAGGATAACAACATGAAACAAACATATATATATGTAGTATGGTCAATGTATGGTCTATATCGTTCTAGTTTATGTTGCCAAATCAAGATAGATACAGTTCGAATCATATCTATTTAAGACAAAGCAGCATAGACAGAATATAAGTGTGGGAAACTACACAGCAATAACAACACTTGTAATGTGCATGGCATGAGAACATAATTGTTTATTCAATTGAAACTGAAATCAACATAGAGCAAGTTACAACAGCAAACAGCCAAACACGTTGAAGAAACAGGTTTAAAACATACCTATTGCGCCATTGGAGTTTCAATTGCATCCTTCAAATTTGAAATTAGTTGGTATCAGTAAATAGAGTGATGCAAGAGCAAAGTAGTATGAACCATAGCTACGGAACCTGACCTGAGAACAATTTTTCTTCTGCTTTAAGCGTTGACTTCGGGTTCGGAGTGGTGGTCCTCGTGATTTGGGCACTGCAGTTGCCTTACTAACTGCTCGTGTTTGGGTGCTCTGTGGTGGAGACGGTGCTGTGTCAACGGGAACTGGGTGTCTATCTACTGGGGTTGGGGTTAGAAGGGGTGTAGCTAGTTCTCTGTCCAACTGGGTAGGGGTATAATCTGCATGAGTGTAGGTTATGTGTGGTGGGGCTAGTTCTTGGGCAAGTACAACCGTGGTTCTACCTGCATCGATAGGTAGCACGATCTTTTCTGAAGACTGTGTTTTTACTCCCACAGATACTGCCATCACTCCCTCCAATTGAAATGGGTGATAAATAAGAAAAGTAATTGAATGTACAAACATTGTAAGATAGATAGGTGCAATGGATAGTAGGGAAGAAAACATGGCATGAAATAATTCACATTTATGTTGTCTAAGCAAACAGAATAGCAGGACATAATTTCACATATATGATGGCTAATTAAACAGGATAGCATGACACAATTTCACATGTATGATGGCTAACTAAACAGGATAGAATGACATACTTCAAAATATGATGACTATGTAAATAGGATGACATGATATAACTATACGATGTGTCTATTAAAGTGGTTGGCATGCCATAAATCACAAACATGCCGTCGATGGAAACATGATGGCATGATATAATTCACGGATAGAATGGCATAATTTAAATATGATGACTATGTAAACAGGATGAGATGATATAACTATATTATGTCTTTAGAAAATGGGTTGGCATGCCATAATTCAGATACATGCTGTCTATGTAAACATCATAGCATGACATAATTCAAATATATGATTTATATACTAAGGAAGTGAGCAGAGGGCAATCGCATATATGATGTGTCAACTAAGGAGATGGCATTCAATATTGTGTATATGATGTAAAAACTAAGCATTGCAATACAACATATGCATTATATGAGTAATATAACCCTGCCAAGTTTGAGCATACACCTCAGGGGGATAATAGGACTGGTCATCTACCTCTGAATCCTCCTCTGAAGAGCTATCTATAACCAGCAAGATATCTGCTTCAGCAGGTAGCATTGTATGCTCTGAAGACCTTGTTTTCACTCCAGATTTGTCCATCATCAATTCAAATGGCTGATGCACAGGAAGAGCAGTTGAATATACAAACATTGTCGACAAAAGCAATGAGAAATACAAAAAAAGGACGGCATGATATAATTCACATATATGACGCTTGCCTAAACAGCATGGCATTACATAATTCACATACATAATGCCTTGCAACAAGATAACATTGCATAATTCACATATATAATGTCTTGCAACAAGATGGCATTGCATAATTCGCATATATGGTAATTAGACACTAAACAGGTGGCATTCACACAAAGCATGTCTAAACTAAGCAAATGACATAGCAATGCAAGATACCATACACACGATATGAGCAACATAACCCTGCCAAGTTAGGGCATGCACCTCGGGGGGGGGGGGATATGACTGGTCATCTGTCTCTGAATCCTCCTCGCTATCGGTAACCAGCAAGACATGAGCTTTGTCAGATAGCATTGTCTGCTCTGAAGACCTTGTTTCCACTCCAGATTTTTCCATGACCGTGCCAAATGGCTGATGCACAGGAAGAGTAATTGAATGTACTAAAATTGTTGACAAATTTAACATGTAATAAAAAAATGATGGCATGATATAATTCACATATAAGATGACTGGCTAACCAGGGTGGCATTGCAAAATTCACATATATGATGCCTGGCTAGACAAGATGGCATTGCATGATTCACATATACGATAAAGAAACTAAACAGATGGCATTGACACAAAGCATGTCTAAACTAAGCAGATGACATCTTTAATGTATACAGTAAGCAATGCAAGGCACCATATGCATGATATTACCAACATTAGCATGCCAAGTTAGAGCGAAGACCTCATGTGGTAAATAGGAGTGGTCTTCTCCTTCTGAATCCCCCTCATAACAGTTATCTTCCTCTTGATTACGATCTGAAATGGGTGGAGGGGGGCTGCCTTTGCGCCCACCATGGAACGACGTTTGCATGAAATTTTATTGCCACACAAGGCTCATCTCTTTTGCTCTACATGATCAGTTCCATTGTGTACAATAACTGGCATGCATAGGAGTAAAACATAGTGAGATTATGTAAGGAGTGCATGCACAAATCCACAGTGATGGTAGCAAACTGTGGATAGACCCAAAACCAATGATAGCAGGCAGATAATAGCTTTAGTTAAAAAATACAGATAATGGCTCCTTTAATGTTTGTTTGCACCCAACATAAAACTCATAGTAGACATCGGAGATTAACCAGATAGTAGACAGATAGTACTGATTGCCGCCCCAATATGTACCCCACAACCATTTAAAAACTCAAGTTTCAGCATTAGTTTGGTACTGTCTCGGAGTCTAATAGGTGAACACGACGATAATGTAGCATGTCATCATATTAAGCGACACATAACGTAAGCAGACACGGAAGAGTGCGACCTCTCTTGCGGACCCGTGTAGTCCTCAAGGTCATCTGCTTAGTTGATGATGGTAATGTAGTTGCCGTGGCTGCCGGCGGCGGGGAAGAAGATCTGAGGCGGCGAAAGACAGTCTGGAGAGCGGAATCCTGCTGTGGTGAACCCTTCCGTCGTTGGAGCAGCTGAGCTGGGGTGGAACACAGTGCCGCAGGAGCAGGACAAACCACACAAGGTTTTCTTTGACACATATCTGTAACAGAAGTAATTGAGTAAGGGCTTGTTTGAATTTGAGGATTCTAACAATGCAGGGATAGGAAATAGACAGGAATAGGATAGGAATGCACGTGCAAAACAGAGAATTTAAAAACACAGGATTTCTGCCAATCTGGGTGTTTGATTCACAACAATTGGAAGATCACAGGATGCAAAAAAGCATGGTGAGATTAAGTCAAACCACAAGAAAATGTACGGTTATAATGCTATTATGCTACTATCTCTTAGTCTTGTGCTTGATGAATAGGAATATGAAAATGAGGAGAAGTGGAAATTAGAATTCCTACAGTTTTTCTTTCAAGGAGACACTAAAGGAACAAATCCTACAGTTTTCCTTTGCTCCATTCCTTTGCACCAAATTCATGAAAAGTAGTACCATAGGAAACTTTCCAATTCCGATGTTTTTAATTCACTTTTCCTTTCAAGCACTGGCGATTCTAGTAGGCAGGCTTGAGCAAGGAAAATCCTACATTAGAAAAATGTTTTTGTGCTACTTCTATTACTTTGGACCCAGGCCACTGCCATACTAGCTCAACTCCCAGGCCCATCGACAAATGCACAACTGAAACGCGCAGAGATAAATAATGATGGCGTTCAAGAGAGTCCATCACGGATAGCTAAGTTGCCTGGTACCTCACTGCTTGTCATATAGTAGGATAAAATAATTGTATTTCCCGTTACTACGAGTGCTCAGTGGACAATATATATAACATGTAGAGTAAAAAAGAGATGCAACAAGTGTAGAACCTCTTTGGCGAAGCCATGTCGATCTCAGCGTGATTGGGTTGGCCGGTGAGGATGCTCCGGCTGACTTGGCTGTCGGAGGAGGGGAAGAAGATCTTAGGTGTCTGGAGATGGAGCCCGAGGTACTGCTCCGCTGTGATGGAGGGTTTCGTCGTTGGAGCAGCTCCGGTGAGTTGTACGACGCCGAGGCTGAAGCAGGACAAGAGAGAGAATGAACAACATTAACCTGAGTGGAATTCTAATAGCATCTCCAATACATGATGTAAAATACATAACCACAAAGTGCTAGATGTAAAATACATCAGCCGCTCATCTCTGAACTTAACTGTCGAAACTGAACTTAACTGTCGAAACTGAACTTAACTGTCGAAACTGAACTTAACTGTCGAAACTGAATTTTGCTGTCGAAACTGAACGCACTAGCAAGGTGAGGCTACACGTCGGTCAACTGACTTTTTCATCTCTGGTCAGTCGATTTTGCAGCCGTTGGATACGAAATCAAGGGCCTGCGGGTCATCTTCAACCTCCACCCCCCTGAGCCGGCCAAACAGCAGCCCCCCACCGCCCACGGCCGACAATGCGCCGCCCCGCCCGCCCCGAAAACACTTCCCACCGCCGGTCCACCGCCGCCCCGGCCATCCCACTAGGCCACCCCGTGCCGAGTTTTTTCTCCGACGATCCCCACGCCACCGCCCCGCCAACGCCCCGCCACCGCCGGCGACCACCGCCCCCATCCTGAACCCTAAGATAGATAGTGGGGTATCTCTCCGGCGAGCCCCCCTCCCCGCTGCGGCTGGTTCTTCCTTCACCCCAGCGAGCCCCCCACCACCTGAAAATCGACTGACCCAAAAGTCGATTCAGTCGACTGAAGTGTAGCTAAATCGGAGCAGCATCGCAAGCAAGAGCAAGAGCGAGAGCAGCAGCGCGAGCAAGAGCAATAGCAAGAGCAGACCGGGCAGGGGACCGAGAGCAAGAGCAGAGCAGCAGCACGAGCGAGAGCTAAAGCAGCAGCAGGTCCTACTGATGTGGACGTCGCCGCCGAGGGAGCGACACCGTGGAGGAAGTGGCCGGCGGCGCCGCCGTGGGTGGAGCCGCGCCGTGTCGGCTCGGGACCGAGCGCCGGCAGCACCGTGAGATTGAATCAAGAAGAAAATGCGGCGATTAGTGTACAACCTCTTTGGTGGCGCCAATTAGGACGCAGCTTCATCCGAGGAAACGGTGATGATGATGCTCTTCCAGTGGTGCAGGTGAAGACGGCAGTGTGGGAATGGAGGTGGCGCGAAAGACGAGGGGAACATCGGGGCAGCTCCTTGGAGGTGGAGGACGGGGTGGCTGAACCGGCGGGACGATGAGATCGACGACGGATCCTCATCCGGTACGGTGGATGAGGGACGTCGAGGTGTTGCTGTGGACGACGTCATCGGGGAAGAGGCTCCGGCTGGGTGGCGGACGGAGTAGGGTGTGGGGTTTCGTCACGAGTTTTCGCGGCCTCGGTGTACGAATGGGTGGGCGGATGGGATGGCAGTGGGGAACCATGACTTAGAGACGTGCTTGTCCGAAATATGGGGTAAGTTACGAAAGTATCCCCACCGATTTGAGGCGGTTCTTTCGGTTCAGGGGTACCATGGGCATTTCGCGTGTCTGGATTTCATAGGAGGTGGGAGTTTTTGCGCGTGTTGTAATTTCGGAATAGCAAGGCGCGGGTTGACATGGAGGGAGTTGTCGGAGCACAACGAGACAAAGATATATCTTAAATATTTCGGGCTAACAAGGTGCGGGTTGAAGAGGCGGGAGTTTCGCAGCACGATAGAAAGAGATGCTAGCTTGAATTCTCGGCATAACAAGGCGCGGCTTGAAATTTCGGAAGAACAAGCTTAACGTGTACCCAAAAAAACAATTTGCACCTCAACACGCACAACACACACATAAACACCATTTAGACTAGAGTAAGGTACACGTGCATTGCACGCATGAGATTTGGCAACCAAATTATGAATAAATACCACATTATAGCATGCAAGCTTTGAGTCATATATGCATGACGTAGATGTTCGTTTAATTCTTATAGTTCATTTCATTCAAAATCATCTAGTTTTTATAAGCTAATCTATTTTAAGATTTATGGAATTGTGCGTCGTAAGACATAAAGTAAAAACAAATAATGGCAAATCATGTAGAAAAACATTTGGGCAATTCTGATACGGAAGATTCTAGAACAAATAAGAAGTGCTTGTGTTTTGATGTTTGTGCATTATGCTTAAGTTCAACCATGGAGTCTTCTAGATTATACATGTGGCAAAATCTGGTGGAATCTAGATGATATCCAACGGCCAGTGTAACACCCTCGATGCGACTATATCTCCCACGTGTCGAGGCATGACTTAGAGGCATAATCGCATTGAAGGCATATGTCGCAAGTGAGGTAATCTTCACACAACCCATGTAATATAATAAGGGAAAGAGATACATAGTTGGCTTACAATCGCCACTTCACACAATTACATGAATAAAACATTACAACAACCAAATACAATCAGGGACCGACTACGGAGCCAAAATAAAAGAAGAACCCCAAATGCGACAAAGGTCCCAATCACCCCCAATTGGGCTCCACTACTGATCAACTAGAACAAAACAACTCAAAGGACAAGATCTTCATCGAGCTCCTCCTGAGCTTGGTTGCGTCATCTGCACGGACTCATCGGCACCTGCAAGCTGGTTTTGGAAGTATCTGTGAGCCACGGGGACTCAGCAATCTCGCACCCTCGCGATCAAGACTATTTAAGCTTATGGGTAAGGTAAAAGTATGAGGTGGAGCTACAGCAAGCGACTAGCATATATGGTGGCTAACATACGCAAATGAGAGCGAGGAGAGAAGGCAAAGCGCGATCGATAAAAGTATGATCAAGAAGTGATCCTAAAACAACCTACGTCAAGCATAACTCCAACAACCGTGTTCACTTCCCGGTCTCCGCCGGAAAGAGACCATCACGGTTACACACGCGGTTGATTCATTTTAATTAAGGTCAAGTTCAGGTTTTCTACAACCGGACATTAACAAATTTCCATCTGCCCATAACCGCGGGCATGGCTTTCGAAAGTTCAAATCCCTGCAGGGGTGTCCCAACTTAGCCCATGACAAGCTCTCACGGTCAACGAAGGAATAGACCTCCACCCGAGACATTCCGATCAGACTCGGTATCCCAGTACAACAAGACATCCTCGACAATGGTAAAACAAGTCCGGCAAGACCACCCGATGCGCCGACATCCCGATAGTAGCTGCACATATCTCATTCTCAGGGCACACCGGATAAGCTAAGCGTACAGGAGCCGACGTAACCCAAGTTGCCAAGGGATGGCCCTGCACGGTGCTCTGGGTTGGACCAACACTTAGAGAAGCACTGGCCCGGGGGGTTAAAATAAGATGACCCTTGGGCTGGCCTAACCCAAGGGGAAAAGAGGATAGGTGGCAAATGGTAAAACCAATGTTGGGCCATGCTGGAGGAGTTTTATTCAAAGCGAACTGTCAAGGGGTTCCCATTATAACCCAACCGCGTAAGGGACGCAAAATCCGGGAACATAACACCGATATGACGGAAACTAGGGCGGCAAGAGTGGAACAAAACACCAGACATAAGGCCGAGCCTTCCACCCTTTACCAAGTATATAGATGCATTAATTGAATAAGATATATTGTGATATCCCAACAAGTAAACATGTTCCAACAAGGAACGATCTCCATGTTCCAACAAGGAACAAACTTCAATCTTCACCTGCAACTAACAACGCTATAAGAGGGGTTGAGCAAAGCGGTAACATAGCCAATCAACGGTTTGCTAGGACATTGTGGGTTAGGGGTTTGACATGGCAATTTGGGAGGCTGACAAGCAAAAGGTAGGCATCGTAGTATTGGCATAGCAAAAGAGCGAGCAAACTAGCATAGCAAAGATAGTAGTGATTTCGAGGGTATGATCATCTTGCCTGAAATCCCGCAAGGAAGAAGAACGAGTCCATGAAGAAGACAAACGGACGTAGTCGAACGAATCCTCACAGTCACGACGTTATCGGAACCAACCCGAAGAAGCAACACCGGAAAGAAGCAAACAATCATGGTAAACAACCATCACATAATCATGGCATGATGCACAATCAAGTATGATGCATGTCCGGTTTAAATATGCATGGCATGGCAAAGTGCACAAACAATCCTACAAATTAAGTGGAGCTTCAATATGCAACGGGATGCATATTGACAAAACACCACATCAATTATTTAGTTCTCTCTCGTTTATGTACCCCAACAATATTAAATGTTGATTAACATGGCAAGAGGTGAAGAACAACAAAACTACCTATCTAGGCAAGTTTAAACGAGGCCGGAAGCAACGAACAACAATTCTGGAAAATCCTCATATGCATAATTTAAGGTTTGGTACTGTTCTGCCCTAAACATTATTTTAGAGTTGTTAAACATGCAAGAAGAGTGCACCATGTTAAACTAGACATTTTTCTACCCCATTTACATATAAAGATTATTAAATTCGGAGTTACGGTTATTTAGTTATGAATTAAATCATTTTAACATGGCATAGGAGCAAATTAATGCAAAAAACATTTTTAACATTTCAAACATAGCTGAAAGTTGGATATTATTAATCTACACAAAATTCTGAGCAAGTTTCATATATAAAATATTTTAATCCGATGCACGGTTAGTAAGTTATTAAGTGCATGAACTAGGGGGACTAATCTGCAAAACTGGCAATCTCTGGATAAATTGGAAAATCCCAGGCGCTGAAAAAAAAACACATGCGGGCCGAATCAGGAACTGGCCCAACAGTAGGAAGGAAAAAAACAGAGGCGCTGGGGAGGCCTCACCCAGTGGGCTTCGGCCCAGGTTGGAGGAGGAGGCAGGCCGAGGCGGGGGCGCTGGCTGGGCCTGACGCGACGCTGCGCTGGGCCGGGGAAACTGGGCCGCGCAAACGAGGCAGCAGGCTCGGGCGGAGTCAACGGCAGCGGATCGGGGCTCTCCTGATCCCGTCCGGCAGCGGCAGCGTGAAGGAGCTCCGGCGAGGCAGTTGGAAGACCTCCGGCAAGGCAGGGAGGAAAAGGAGCACCGGATCTGGCGGGGCTCGGCTCCCCGGGGCCGGATCTGGCCATGACGAGACAAGGCGCTAGGGATGCGGGATCCGGCGAGGAACGAGGTGGCGGCGGGGAACTCCGGCCTGGGGTCGAGGTGCTCGTCGGCGGCGAGGCTCCGGTGCGGCAGAAGCGAGGAGGCGGCGGCGGAGGAAGACTCGGGCGGCGGCGGTGCGGATCTGGCCCGGGGGCAGCTCGGGCGGGCCGGCCACGGGCTCCTCGGGCCCGGCCGCGCGGTAGGAGAGAGAGAGGGCGAGGTGGCGGCTCCGTATTGGGTAGCGGCGGCGGCAGGGTGATGTGGCGAGCTCCGATTCGTCGGAGTGAGGTGGCGGCGGGGGTGGACATGTCCGGCGCAGGAAAAAACGTCCGGCGGCGCGGAGGGAGTTGGATCTAGGGTTTCATCCGCGAATTGATCCGAAATTTCGGGGAGGAGTGCTCTTTTATAGGTAGAGGGAGCTAGGAGAGTCCAAATGAGGTGCGGTTTTCGGCCACGCGATCATGATGGAACGCTCTAGATGATGGAGCAGAGTTAGGTGGGTTTTGGGCCAAATTGGAAGGGTGTTGAGCTGCAACACACACGAGGCCTTCTCGGTCCCTCGGTTAACCGTTGGAGTATCAAACGAAGTCCAAATGATACGAAACTTGACAGGTGGTCTACCGGTAGTAAACCAAGGCCGCTTGGCAAGTCTCGGTCCAATCCGGAAATGTTTAATCCCCACACATGAAAGAAAGGTAGAAATGACCACCGGAGGAGAACGAAGCACCGGAATGCGAAACGGACAACAGGGAAAATGCTCGGATGCATGAAACGAACACGTATGCAAATGAAATGCGCATGATGACATGATATGCAAGGCATGACACGCAAGCAATGACAAGGCAACAACAGTGAATAACTGAACGACACCTGGCACATCGGTCTCGGGGCGTTACAACACTCCACCACTACGAGAGGATCTCGTCCCGAGATCTAGAATGGCGCCGGAGGGAAAACGGAAGAGAAAGAGAAGAGGTAAAACTAAGTTGCTTCTTTGACAAACGAGTGAAACCAAAGAACCTTGAGAGGTTGAACAATTCGAGAAAAGAATGCAACGAAGGTGAACAAGGTCGAAAAACACTCTGTTTGAAAAGAAAAGAATTGAATAAGAACTTGATAAGGTGATAGAACTTGAAAAGAGGGCACGACACTCCGGTTAAATGGACAATCATGAAAAGAACATGATCTTAGACAGACGAGATGATGGGTTGAGAGGAGCAACATCAATAGACCTCCAGGAGAAAGAATAGGATAAGGATAATTGAGACAAAAGAATGTAGAAGAAAAAGCCAACTTCTGCTACAAAAGAGCTTGAAAAGGCATCTTAAGGAGAAAGGTCGAACGGAATTGTTGTAAAAAAACAACAACGAAAAGAGTAATCATGATATATGGTCTTATGGAATACAACTCAAACATTATGAGGTGCCCACCTGCCACTCACGGGAAGAAGAATTGGATTGGCATGAATAAGGAGACGAGAAGCTTATCGCCGGAAGGATAAAGAAGAGCTTGGGTCATTTATAAACAACATAGATAGCAACAAGCCATAGGGAAGGCTTTAGGTGAAATATAACCCAAGATAATTCCAACGAATAGGTTGATGGATTTAAAATGTCTCATACTTGATAACTTGTGAATCATGAAACATGAACTCAAATTATCAAGAATGACATAATACCACCTCCAATGATACGGAAGAAAGAATTGCACTCTGGATATCAAGATGAAGAAAGCTTGAACTCCTTAGAAAAGAATGTCGAAGAAAACTTCGAGAAGGAATTAAATCCTTGATGAGCCACCATGAATTAACTCTCGAAGAACTCCGGTAACAAAAGAATAAAAAGAAAGAGAAATTGAAAACACAAGGTGAACCCTTGCAATGATTTAGATGGATCTCCGTGATAATTAGAGCTTGGAACTCCGGTAAAGAAAGATGAACAAATGGAAACAAGAATTTGATGAGCTTCCGGAATAGGGAATTAATCATTTGGGTGAATCAAGAATAAGAATTATGTTATGCTCATCCTTCATCAATTTAAATTGATGACAACCAACGGATCGCATACGACTTATTCTCGTAGAAAGGATGAAGATAGATATGGCCCAAACTTAAGAAGGTCTTCGACGAACCACCGGTAGAATCAGGAAACAACGAATGCATTGATATGATAAGAAAGAAGAAAAATCTTGAACGAACCACCGTAAGAATTGGCAAAGAACGAAGTAAAGGGATAAATCATCGGAAAGGAATTAGAGAACGAATAAAAATACTTGAGGGAAATTAGATCCACGAGACCAACAGATCATGAACTGATTAGAGGATATACTTGAATGATGCATTGGTAAGATTTAGAGAAAGAGAGCTGAAAGCTGAGAATGAGTAAACCTGGATTGATGACCTCCGGATAATCAAACTGAACAGAATCTTGAATTGCTCTGGATAGGTGAAAAGAATTCTCACAATCGAATACAATTATGAGAGGATGGCAACAAGCTAGAATCACGAATCTCTGAGAGAACAGATAAGATATGGAGGCAAAATCCTCTTCGGTCTTCAAAATATGAGAATGACGATGAGAAACACCATCAAGAGTTGTTTAGGCACTCCAGAAGAATCAAAAGCGAAGAGATTGAGTCAACGACGAAAAGAATTTGAAAGATCTTGGAGAAAACATTTGACTGATGATAAATCATTCTTACGTCAAACTTCGAAAGGAATTTGAGAATACCTCCGGGAAAATAAGAAGAGTCGGGTAAGATCCTGGAAAAAGACCTGTGGGTTAGGGCCCACTGAAAAGATACACCGTAGAACGATTTCAAAGAGAGATTGCACCGGTTGAATTTAAATGGCTTGAAAGAGATAACATCCTCGAAATAGCTTGAATGAAAGAAGAGTGGATACACGAATCTTCGAGATATCTTTAGTACTCCGGAACAATTAAATAGCGAGAAGTGAATGAATATGAGGTGCACCGGCATGAGAAGGTATTTGAAATGAGGAAAAAGATATGATCAACACCGAAAGCTTGAATTGGTTCCACCGGAGAAGAAAATGAGTGACGCGAGACGAATTTGAAGCTTCGTTAGCATCTTCTTGAGAATCACCGGATAAGAATATTGACGGAAAAGGAATGGAGAAGCTTCCCATCAATAAAAGGATACTTGAATAAGAAATCTGAGTCCTCGAAGAAGAGGGGGGGGGGGGGGGGAAAAAACAAAGACAGCTTGGGACGAATGAAACAAACAACATTGAGAAGAAATGATAATTGATCTTGCAGATGTTGACGTGATCGGATTCACTTGAAGAGAAACACACTGGTGAAAAGGATTGACATGACAATCTCGATTATCATGAAGGATCTGTATTCACATAGAAATATGAGAACACCGCTTAGGAAACGGATGGAATCAACATTTGACTTCGAAGCAACTCTAATACCACAACTCAAAACAAAACAAAGGATTGGCTTGCAGAATAAGCTGGAACAAACACATGATAGAGATTTCGTCCGAAGTTTTCGTGGTGGGGCCTACACGGGCTCGATCGTACAGCACCATCATGTACAAGGCAGTGCACATGACATACGAAGCGTCCCCGAGTCGGCATAGCCAAGGACTCTTTAAGACACAACGAGACCACTGTAAAATCGACCGTGAATAGGCGGACCACTAGACGTCGAACCCCGATTTCATATCATACATCTGTCAGAAAGATATCCTAAGAGCTACTTGAATTCCCACCTATGAAACTCCCGAAATTTTCCGGTTATGCAATCAGGTGTTGGGGATACAGGGGAAGCATAATATCTCACCCAAACTAGCAATTCCTACATCTAGCTGTATCCATCCTTCAACACATAACCAAGAAACCTTCGGAAATCATCTACCTCAACCTTCGAAAAGCATCCGTTATACAAGTTATGGCAATACTCCCGAACTCCCGCCCCAGTACTGGGTGGCGTCGAGGTTATCTCACCAACGAACTGCATAAAAGAGATTTTCGATGTCGGCGTACTAAACTCAGGTATTCCAGAACTGCAACGATAAAATTATGACGACAACACCTCAGAGCTCAACTCCCCGGGACACTTCCACAAAACCCCTGATAGGAGGCACCAAGACAATGTTCTCGTCACAAAACTATCAGAACAATTCCAAGATACCCGCGTGATCCTAAAAAAAATTTAGTGAAACTTGAGAAGAGAAGAGTCAAAACTCTACGTCAGGATGCCTTACCAGAGCGATGAGGAGACTGGGAAGTAAAAAAGAATTCCTAAACTCTCTGATATATAATTCCTAAAGACTCAAAACATTTTTCTAGACACAACTCGGCCGCTAAAAACAATCAAGCAATGGGGCTCCTAAGGTCAGGGAAGGCTCTGATTACCAACTTGTAACACCCTCGATGCGACTATATCTCCCACGTGTCGAGGCACGACTTAGAGGCATAATCGCTTTGAAGGCATATGTCGCAAGTGAGGTAATCTTCACACAACCCATGTAATATAATAAGGGAAAGAGATACATAGTTGGCTTACAATCGCCACTTCACACAATTACATGAATAAAACATTACAACAACCAAATACAATTAGGGCCCGACTATGGAGCCAAAATAAAAGAAGAACCCCAAATGCGACAAAGGTCCCAATCACCCCCAACTAGGCTCCACTACTGATCAACTAGAACGAAACAACTCAAAGGACAAGATCTTCATCGAGCTCCTCCTGAGCTTGGTTGCGTCATCTGCACGGACTCATCGGCACCTGCAAGCTGGTTTTGGAAGTATGTGTGAGCCACAGGGACTCAGCAATCTCGCACCCTCGCGATCAAGACTATTTAAGCTTATGGGTAAGGTAAAAGTATGAGGTGGAGCTGCAGCAAGAAACTAGCATATATGGTGGCTAACATACGCAAATGAGAGCGAGAAGAGAAGGCAAAGCGCGATCGATAAAAGTATGATCAAGAAGTGATCCTAAAACAACCTACGTCAAGCATAACTCCAACAACCGTGTTCACTTCCCGGTCTCCGCCGGAAAGAGACCATCACGGTTACACACGCGGTTGATTCATTTTAATTAAGGTCAAGTTCAGGTTTTCTACAACCGGACGTTAACAAATTCCCATCTGCCCATAACCGCGGGCACGGCTTTCAAAAGTTGAAATCCCTGCAGGGGTGTCCCAACTTAGCCCATGACAAGCTCTCACGGTCAACGAAGGAATAGACCTCCACCCGAGACATTCCAATCAGACTCGGTATCCCGGTACAACAAGACATCCTCGACAATGGTAAAACAAGTCCAGCAAGACCACCCGATGCTCCGACATCCCGATAGGAGCTGCACATATCTCGTTCTCAGGGCACACCGGATAAGCTAAGCGTACAGGAGCCGACGTAACCCAAGTTGCCAAGGGATGGCCCTGCACGGTGCTCTGGGTTGGACCAACACTTAGAGAAGCACTGGCCCGGGGGGGTTAAAATAAGATGACCCTTGGGCTGGCCTAACCCAAGGGAAAAAGAGGCTAGGTGGCAAATGGTAAAACCAATGTTGGGCCATGCTGGAGGAGTTTTATTCAAAGCGAACTGTCAAGGGGTTCCCATTATAACCCAACCGCGTAAGGGACGCAAAATCCAGGAACATAACACCGATATGACGGAAACTAGGGCGGCAAGAGTGGAACAAAACACCAAACATAAGGCCGAGCCTTCCACCCTTTACCAAGTATATAGATGCATTAATTAAATAAGGTATATTGTGATATCCCAACAAGTAAACATGTTCCAACAAGGAACGATCTCCATGTTCCAACAAGGAACAAACTTCAATCTTCACCTGCAACTAACAACGCTATAAGAGGGGCTGAGCAAAGCGGCAACATAGCCAATACAACGGTTGCTTAGGACAAGGTGGGTTGAGGGCTTGGTTCACAATATGGGAGCTATGAATAAGCAAGTGTAGTAATGCAGCAGGCATGTGCAAGTGTGGATGGTCTCAGAACGGTCAATTACGAGAACAGGGAGAACCGGCAACTACGAATGGATGCAAGTTTTGTAAAATAACGACAGCGGAGTGCATATGCGATGCTAATGATGCGATGATGAATGCAACAAACAAATAATTAACACGGCTATCACGAAAAACATGGAAGGCAACTGGAGCGTCGGTCTCGGGCTGTTACATGGTGGCTCTTAGTCACCTCCTAGACAACAAGTCACAGTGTCTTGGCTTTGTTGGGATGGAAGCGCGGCATAGGGCACTCTCATTGTGCAAGCACTAGTACTAATGCAGAGGTCTGGTGGTGGTGGCATGCATCATGATGATGATGATGATGATGATGATGATGTATATTTTCTGGTAGGTAGGGCTTTTATATTTTGATGAGGTGGTATACCTCATGGTGATGGTAAACTTACGATGGTAGGGTTACACCCTCTTTTTGATGTGAAAATGGTATGATGACACCATAGTAGGTGAGATGAACTTGCGATGCCTTTGGGCATATGAATCATGCATTCTTATGCTCCTTATGTTTTTCTCAACTTATGTTGCTTGTCCTGCTTGTTGGAATCTTGTTCTTCTACCCCTAGTAGATGAGTGGCATGTGTTGCACAAGGATGGTTCCATGAGTCTACAATGCGTTACAAAAACTACTGTTACGAAGGACCTAAGATTAGGGAGGAGATGAAAGATGATTACTCTAAATTGGTATTCAAAGAGAAGAGCAATCATGAAATACACAAGGCTGCAGTTCTTCAGCCAGTTTATCATTGTTGTGTTTATTAGTATTGTTGTCTTGATGTTATCATGTGATCAATGATTGTGTGTTTATTATTGTTGTTGTGTTGGTGTGTGAACCAGAGAGGAGGAAGGGGATCGGGAGGAGTAGGTGAGATGTAGAGAGAATTGGAGAGGAAGAAGACCGATTGCAGAGGAAAGTTTAGGTGAGGTACAGACTGTCCAACAACGCATGCCTCGCTGCCACAGGCGGCTAGCCTTTTTAAACACTCTCCCCTCACACACACACACACATACCTGCAGGTGGGGTCCGATCACCGATGCCACGTCACACTAGACAAGTGGCTAGGTGTGACATTCTCCCCCCCCCCCTTAAGATTGATCTCCCTCTTGAGTGCTTACTACACCATCGTCTCAGATGAGTGCCTAGGGAAAACGTTGTCGGAGAACCTCGTAATCCTCCCATGTCATGGCTGGAGGAGAGTTGTTCCCCCATTGCACCTTGATCTGAACTATTGCTGAGCTGCCTTGTTTCATCATGCGTCGCTCCTGGATGCGCGTTGGTGCAATGCTTGCCACCAATAGGTCCGGCACGCGCGGCAGCTCGGCATACAATAGCCTGTAGTCTGGTGTGAACGGCTTCAGTTGAGAGACGTGAAAGACCGGGTGCACATGGCTGGACTCCGGGAGGTCGAGCTTGTATGCCATGAGTCCGATCTTCTCAATGACAGTGTACAACCCGAAGAACTTGAAGGCGAGCTTGGCGTAGGGACGGCTGATGACAAACTGATGGACGTAGGGTTGCAGCTTCAAAAGCACCTTCTCTCCCACTTGGAATTGGCACTCCGTGCAATTGCGGTTGGCTTGCTTCTTGAAGCGGCGCTGGGAGCGCCGCAGTTGCTCTCGGACGCGCGCGGTGTGCGTCACCCAATCCATGTCTTCGCCGATGGCTGCTTGGTCGGGCCACGTCGTCGTGGCACCCAAGTTGGCCTCCCTACCGTACAACGCCTTGAATGGAGTGCAGTTGAGCGAATAATGGAAGGTGGAGTTGTACCAGAACTCCACAATGGGCAACCAGCGATGGCATTTGTGCGGTGTGTCGTGCAGCACGCGTCGGAGATACATCTCCATGCACTGGTTGACGCACTCGCTCTGCTCGTCCGTCGGGGGTGGTTAGCGGAGGAGTAGAGCAGTTTCGTGCCAGCGCCGGCAAGTAGCTCCCTCCAAAGGTTGCTGGTGAATACCTTGTGGCGGTCGGAGACGATCAAGGCTGGGATGCCGTGGAGCTTGACGACGTTGT
The DNA here is from genome assembly GCF_003073215.2 of Triticum urartu. NCBI lineage: Eukaryota > Viridiplantae > Streptophyta > Magnoliopsida > Poales > Poaceae > Triticum > Triticum urartu. The sequence goes on along the minus strand of NC_053024.1, from coordinate 72,079,156 downwards.
CCCGGAACGCCCGCGTCACTTGCGTCGCGTGGAAGGGGTGGCGCAGAGGGATGAAGTGGGCAAACTTGGTGAAGCAATCCACCATGACCATGGTCGTGTCGAAGCCCTCGGACGATGGCAACCCCTCGATGACATCCATCATGATATCCTCCCAGGGCACGGCCGAAATTGGAAGCGGTGCCAGGAGCCCCGTCGGCTTGGGGTGCTCGTGCTTGGCCTGCTGACATGTCGAGCACTGCTACACAAAGTCTTCGGTGTCGCGCTTGAGGCCATGCCACTTGAAATGCTTGCGCACGTGGTGATACGTTGCCATGGAACTCGAGTGGCCGTCGATCGCGCTATTGTGGAGCGCGGCTGTAACGCCCTCGATGTGGCTATATCTCCCACGTGTCGAAGCATGACTTAGAGGCATAACCGCATTGAAAGCAATGTCGCAAGTGAGGTAATCTTCACACAACCCATGTAATACATAAAGGGAAAAAGATACATAGTTGCTTACAATCGCCACTTCACACAATTACATGAATAAAGCATTACATCAACCAAATACAATCAAGGTCCGACTACGGAACCAAAATAAAAGAAGAACCCCAAATGCGACAAAGGTCCCCGATCGACCCCAACTGGGCTCCACTACTGATCAACTAGAACGAAACGACACAAAGGACAAGATCTTCATCGAGCTCCTCCTGAGCTTGGTTGCGTCATCTGCACGGACCCATCGGCACCTGCAAGCTGGTTTTGGAAGTATCTGTGAGCCACGGGACTCAGCAATCTCGCACCCTCGCGATCAAGACTATTTAAGCTTATGGTAAAGTAAGGGTAAGAGGTGGAGCTGCAGCAAGCGACTAGCATATATGGTGGCTAACATACGAAATGAGAGCGAGAAGAGAAGGCAAAGCACGGTCGAGAAACTATGATCAAGAAGTGATCCTAGAACAACCTACGTCAAGCATAACTCCAACACCGTGTTCACTTCCCGGACTCCGCCGGAAGAGACCATCACGGTTACACACGCGGTTGATGCATTTTAATTAAGGTCAACTTCAGGTTTTCTACAACCGGACATTAACAAATTCCCATCTGCCCATAACCGCGGGCACGGCTTTCGAAAGTTCAAATCCCTGCAGGGGTGTCCCAACTTAGCCCATGACAAGCTCTCACGGTCAAAGAAGGAATAACTTCTCCCGAGACATCCGATCAGACTCGGTATCCCGGTTCTACAAGACATTCTGTAGGATCGAAAGTATGTCTAGAGGGGGGTGATTAGACTACTTGACCAAATAAAAACTTAACCTTTTCCCAATTTTAGTTCTTGGCAGATTTTAGCTATTGTAGGACAAGTCAAGCAATTATCACACAATTCAAGCAAGCATGCAAAGAGTATATTGGCAGCGGAAAGTAAAGCATGCAACTTGCAAGAATGTAAAGGGAAGGGTTTGGAGAATTCAAACGCAATTGGAGACACGGATGTTTTTCCCGTGGTTCGGATAGGTGGTGCTATCCTACATCCACGTTGATGGAGACTTCAACCCACAAAGGGTAACGGTTGCACCAGTCCACAAAGGGCTCCACCCACAAAGGGTAACGGTTGCGCGAGTCCACAAAGGGCTCCACCCACAAAGGGTCCACGAAGAAGCAACCACCCACAAAGGGTCCACGAAGAAGCAACCTTGTCTATCCCACCATGGCCATCGCCCACACAGGACTTGCCTCACTAGCGGTAGATCTTCATGAAGTAGGCGATCTCCTTGCCCTTACAAACTCCTTGGTTCAACTCCACAATCTTGTCGGAGGCTCCCAAGTGACACCTAGCCAATCTAGGAGACACCACTCTCCAAGAAGTAACAAATGGTGTGTAGGTAATGAACTCCTTGCTCTTGCTTCAAATGATAGTCTCCCCAACACTCAACTCTCTCTCATAGGATTTGGATTTGTGGAAAGAAGATTTGAGTGGAAAGCAACTTGGGAAGGCTAGAAGATCAAGATTCATATGGTAGGAATGGAATATCTTGGTCTCAACACATGAGTAGGTGGTTCTCTCTCAGAACATATGAGTTGGAATGGTGTATGTGTTCTGATGGCTCTCTCTCGAATGAAGAGGAGGTGGAGGGGTATATATAGCCTCCACACAAAATCCAACCGTCACACACAGTTTTCCAATCTCGGTGGGACCGAATCAACAAACTCGGTCGGACCGAAAATGTAAACCTAGTGACCGTTAGAGATTTTCGGTGGGACTGACATGCAACTCGGTAGGACCGATATGGTTAGGGTTTGGGCATAACGTAATCTCGGTGAGACCGATTACACAAACTCGGTGAGACCGAATTTGGTAATTAGCTAACCAGAGAGTTGGTCAGGCAAACTCGGTGGGACCGATTTGCTCTTTCGGTGAGACCGAAAAGTTACAAAGGGGAAACACTGAGTTTACATTGCAATCTCGGTGGGACCGATTCGCTCTTTCGGTGGGACCGAAAAGTTACGAAAGGGAAACAGAGAGTTTGCAACCCCATCTCGGTGAGACCGAGATCCTTATCGGTAGGACCGAATTGCTAGGGTTTGGCAGTGGCTTATGACAAGTGAAACTCGGTGGCGCCGGATAGGAAGAATCGGTAGGATCGAGTTTGGCTTAGGGTTAGGTCATATGTGGATATGGGAAAGTAGTTGAGGGTTTTTGAGCATATCACTAAGCACATGAAGCAAGAGGCTCATTAAGCAACACCTCATCCCTCCTTAATAGTATTGGCTTTTCCTAAAGGACTCAATGTGATCTTGGATCACTAAAATATAAAAAAAGAGTCTTGAGCTTTTGAGCTTGAGCCAATCCTTTGTCCTTAGCATTTTGAGGGTTCCACTTTCACATCCATGCCATGCCAATCATTGAGCTTTCCTGAAATAACCATCTTGGAATAGCATTAGCTCAATGAGCTATATGTTGTTATGAATTACCAAAACCACCTAGGGATAGTTGCACTTTCAATCTCCCCTTTTTGATAATTGATGACAACATATAGATCAAAGCTTCGACAAATAATAATAAGAGTGAAATATATCGTTGCTTTGAGAAGTATGTGATAAGTAAGAGCTCCCCCTAAATTTGTGCATATTTAAAATTTGCTTTGGACTGCAAATGCACAAAGAGTTAGAGTCATGGGTTGCTCTTCCATGTCACATACATCTTGGTGGAGCGCTCAAAATGATAAGAATGACATACATGCACTCATCAAAGAATTAGACGCTGGAGTTGGAGCTGAAGTAGATGCTGGAGCTGGTGGAACTGAGGCTGTAGCTGGTGCAGACGTGGTGGCTCTGGGGTCAGCAACTGGCACTGCAGACGACCTCGGACCTCGTGGCACTCTGGCAAAGGCATCAGTTGTAGTCTGCCTCTCCTCTCCTGCATGTCATCCTGGAGCTGCTCCACTGCAGTCTGAATCTCTGTCACCTTGACATCCAAGTCATAGAACTTTTGTTCCATGATCCTCTCTAAGCTTGCCTGGTTCTGAGTTAGGGTGGCTAGTCCTTTCTCAATCCGCAGGGTGGATGCAATCAGGTAACCAAGCTGCTCTTGTTTAGTTTTCAAGAAATACTCAGATGCCTCCTCTTGAGTTGGCATCTTAGCAGCTTTCTCCTTCCTTGCCTTCTCCTTCTTTGCTTGTGCTTGGGCAGACGATGGCTCATTCTCAGTCATGACAACTTGATTGTCCTCAAAATCTGGACGGATGGGCAGGTGTTCCTTGTCCAATAAATATATGCCCGTGCCCATCTTAGAGTTGATGAGCTCCTGAATTTGAGGTGCATATCCACAGCTCCTCTTCTGATCTGCTGCAGTCCTCTTGATAGTCTCTACTATGAGGCTCATGACCTTGAATTTCTGTGGCACATCAAATACGTGAAGCAAGTTGATTGCATGGCCTCTGATCATCTTGTGATCTCCAGACTTGGGCAAGAGAGTGTGCCTCAATATCCAATTGATTGTTGGCAGCCCTGACAGAAGATAGTGCACTGAGCCAAATTTGAAAGTGTCAAGAGCTTCATTTGGAATTTCCTTGTACATGTTGGACATTGAGTTATGATCCATCTTTTTCTTGGCATAAATGTCCAAGTCATCTGCTTGCTCCTCTGGGGCATTGATCAACTTTGCCCATTCCTCAACAGTTGATTGGTACCTCGTACCTTCAGACATCCATGTGATCCTTCCATCTGGATAGAAGTGTGCCGTGGAGTAGAATTGCATGATAAGCTCCTCGTTCCACTTTGTGAGCTTCTGCCCAACAAAGTCTGCAACTCCACAAGCACTAAAGCTGTCATACACTCCAGGGTAGTGTTCCTCATTTTCCTTCATGTAGGTCCAGTCGACCATCTCATGTCACAACAATGGCTTCTTATCTAGAGCACTGTCTCATAGAAGTCCTGCTGTTCCTTGGTGTGAATCTGTAATCACAGCAGTCCTTCTCTTGAAGCATACGGGTCTGCTTCTCTCCACTTCCTCAGCCCTGAATCTCTCCTGAGCTTCATGTCCTCAGCCACAGGATGAGCATCGTGTGGTCTGGGATCTTGGGCTTGAGCTTTCTCAGAACATTCTCTTCCTCTTCTTCAGCAACAGTCTCAGGCACTGGGGCCTTGTTCTTCTCAGCTGCAGGTATGCTCCTTGTATTCCTCTTTGGTTTTGGCTTGGAGGCAGCTTTGAGCTTAGATGCAGTAGCCCCTGATTTGATAGCATCACCCATCAGCTTGGGTGCCTTAGGTGCTGGTGCAGCTACCTCTTCTTCCTCTTCCTCTTCCATGATGGAAGCCTTTCCAAGCACTCTGGCTACGGTCTTCTTGACCCTTTCCTTCCTCTTCTTGCCTTCAGCAGCTGGCTCTTTGGGTGCAGGCTTTTCAGTTGAGGCTCTAGTCTTTGACATAGGCTGCCTGCCTGCTGGCCTTTTGATCTTTAGACCTGGCTTTGTGCCTTGAGCTGGCTCAACTCTCTTTGATGTGGCCTCTTCCTCTGCCACATAATCTTCATCTTCGGAGTCTGAAGTTCTCTTCTTCCTCTGTCTGGTGGCAGCTTTTGGCAGATTGCTTGGGGTACTTCTGCTGCCATCATCTGAAGAGCTGGAGGGACTAGTGCCCTCACTCATCTGCACTTGTTGCTCTGACAAGTTCTGGCTGTCACTCTGATCAGACATGCTGCAAGCTGACTGCTGACCCTAGTTCGGCGGAGACTCGCTACGGCGGCAACGGCGGGGGCAGAATTCCCGTTGACGGCGACGGAGACCAGCGACTGGAGGCGGCTGGCGGCGAGAAGACGATCCGGAGACCACGTTGGCAGAGCAGGCTATCGCGCGGGCGAAGGGGTTCGGAGAAATTTCCAAAATTTTGCCCGTGACTATATATAGCCCGACCCTGTCGGTGTGACCGAGTGGAACAACTCGGTGGCACCGAGATTCATAACTGCAAGCAGTTACTGAAACTCGGTGTGACCGAAATGTTCAAATCGGTTGCACCGAGATCGAAAACCTAGATCAACTTAATGATCTCGGTAGGACCGAAAGTGGGGTATCAGTTAGACCGAGAATCATAAAGAGGTTTTGGAAGTTTAAGTCTATGACGAATCGGGGACTCCGAGCGCTCCTCACACAGAGTGGTTCGAATCTGACTTGATCAAATTTTGTGATGCAGCATGAATAGATTTTGAGACGAGGAAAGCATAGATAGCTAGAGGAGGTTCTTAGGCATTCTTGTCCATCCACTTGGAAAAAGAAGTTAAAACCGAACAATCAAAACAACAAGTGGGTGTCCTCGAATGAGTAAATTATGCAACCAGCATGCTCACACAATAAGATGGCAAATGAAATATGTGACAAGGCATGCACAACCAATTCTAGCATCTATCAAGCAATTTGCGATGACTAGGTCATCTATATATGAGTATATTGACTTAGGAGTCAAGTGAGAACACTTGATCATAGGTCAATACTCATCGTTTAAGCACAAGTGGGGTTGCCACTTTTACATAAAGCATTGTTGTGTTCACACCATTAGAGTTGCTTTAGCTCAATTGATTAGAGTAAAGTTCCCCCTAGATGTGATATCCCCCCTAAGAGGGATGAACTAACCGTGGGTTTTGTCGATGATGACTTCATGTAGATGTTGAAGATGTGGATGCTCAATGTTGATGTAGATCATTTGGAGCAATCCATTGGAGTGAGTTGCACTTTCAATACCTACACGGGTTAGTCCCACAAGGAACAAACAAGGATATCCATAGACATAGAGTGATGTACACATAGATGATGTCCATGAAAGCATTAGGTTACCTTGTCCCTTGTCTTACCAACAAGAGGGTTTGTGACTCCTTGAACTAGTGCAAGATCTGGAAGTTGTTTTCACTTGTCCTCGCCAAAATGATATGAGTGAAGTATGTTGGCGGAGTCACTCTCAAGAACTCTCTAGTTCTTCTTCTTCGGGATCCACATCATCTTGATGGCAATTCTTGGAGTTGTAGTCGTACTTGATGAAGTAGAACTTGATCTAGTCTTGGGAACCCACATGACCAAGGCCTTAGGGGCTTCTTCAAATGCATCAATCTCCTCTTGAAGCTTGTCCTTGCCTTTTTGCCTGTGGTCTTGTGGTGGAAGATCATCTTGTGCTTGTGTCCCTTGGAAAGAAGTAGGATCATAGTTCTCTTGTTGAGGAACAAACTTTGTCTTGGGGTATTGATCTTCTTACCACTCAACTCCATTAGCATTGAACTTTCGTTCAAAACCAACACCTTGATTCTTCCGGTGCCTTCCTTGCTTGCGTACAATTTCCTCAAATTGCTTACTCCTGACAAGGCTCTTGTAAACACCTTTCTCTATAATTCCCTTCAACAAGCTATTTTTCTTGCTCAAGTGTAACTTGGCTAAGAGAATCATTAGTTGAATCAAGAGAACTACTAGAAGCAACAATATTGGATTTATCATGATTGTTGTTGTTACTACTAGAAGAAGAATCTTTCTTACTCTTGTTGCTAGATTTAACTTGTGGCATATAAGTAGAAAAGAGTAAACGCTTGGCAATGTAAGAAGAACTTTTCTTGCAAAGATCATCATTGATTTTTTTAAGAACCCATGCTCTTGCTCAAGGTTGAGCTTTTTAAAGCGTCACTTCTCATGAGTCTTTAAAAGTTCTCGATGATCTTCCAACATAGTTTCATGAGCTAACTTAAGAGTGTTTAGTTCTTTACTTAGACGCTCAATCTCCTTCTTATCATCATCATTCGTTTTATCTTGATTAGCATGATTAATAGCAATTTCATCATAGTTATCATCACTAGAGTTGTCAACAAGTAAATCATCATCACCTAGCAAGTCATCTTAATCGCTATTGAAATCAACATACTCGGGGTGTGATACCTTTGGGCCTTTATCCATTAAGCATCTCCCAATTCCTTCATTTGGTGAGTCAAATATGTCGTAGGAGTTGGTTGACACAAGTGCTAGACCGGCAACACCTTCATCTTGAGTATATTCGGAGTTGGAGTGATAACTTCTTTCGGAGTGATGGTCGGAGTCGGAGCCGGATACCCATTCACCAACATGAGCTTGATGTCTTCATTTTGTGTAGCTCCTTGACGACTTGTCCTTCCTTTCCGAATCCTTGCTTCTCTGAGAGGTATTTCGTTCATAACGATCATCACTACTCCTCCTCTCTCTAGGTGGTGATTCTTCTCTTCTACTTCTCCTTTTGGGTGAATCTTCTCTTCTTTTGTAGGGGGCCGTACACTCATTGGAGTAGTATCCATGTCTTCCAAAATTGTAGCAATTACGCTCATGACTCAAAGATCTTTTGTCATTGTAGGACCTTGACTTGGAACTTCTTTCCTTGCTTCTACTCTTGTAGAACTTGTTGAAGTTCTTCACCATTAGACTCAATTCCTCATTAAAGGTTTGTTTCTCACTTGATGATGTAGGAGCATCACATGAGGCTTTGTAAGCACCACTTGACTTGTTGTGAAGCTCTTCCTTATCCTTGAGTGACATCTAATGAGCAACAATTCTTCCAATGACTTCCGTTGGCTTGAGATCTTTGTAATTGGGCATCATTTGGATCAATGTGCACACGGTATCATATTTTCCATCCAAGGCTCTCAGGATCTTCTTGATGATGAATCTATCGGTCATGTCCTCACTTCCTAAGCCGGCAATCTCATTTGTGATGAGAGCAAGCCTAGAGTACATTTCAGCGACACCTTCACCATCCTTCATTACGAACTTATCAAGTTGACTTTGAAGCACATCCAATTTGGATTCCTTGACGGAGTCGGTACCCTCGTGCATATCAATCAAAGTATACCAAATTTCCTTTGCATTCTCAAGATGGCTGATTTTGTTGAATTCTTCGGGGCACAATCCATTGAAGAGGATATCGCAATCTTGAGCATTGTATTGCAGCATCTTCAACTCTTCCGCGGTAGCTTCATGGTTCGGTTCTCTCCCATCAAATAATTCACCTTGCAAGCCAATACACACAATATCCCAAACGGCGGGGTTATGTCCAAGAATATGCATTTTCATCTTATGCTTCCAACTAGCAAAATTAGTACCATCAAAGTAAGGACCTCTATGGTGGTAATTTCCCTCGCTAGACGCCATACTCTCCTAGGTTGTGAAACCAAGGCTATGATCACCAAAAGCTATGGAAATCAAGGCAAATGGAGACCAAAGCTCTGATACCACTTATAGGATCGAAAGTATGTCTAGAGGGGGGTGATTAGACTACTTGACCAAATAAAAATCTAGCCTTTTCCCAATTTTAAGTTTTGGCAGATTTTACCAACTTCGAACAAGTCAAGCAATCAACCTACACATGCAAGTCTAAGGGTATAGTAGCGGATGCAAAACATTGCATATGAAGGTAAAGGGAGGACACTACAAAAAAAGACACTTCCGTGATGATACGTGTTCGTCACAGTAGGTCACGTTTTCTGTCATGCATGTACATCCATGACAATTTTATGACAGAAAAGATAGCCATACCTGTGCTGTCGTAGAAGTGTTCCATGACATTGCCAAAATTATCATCACGGAAGTGTACACTTCCATGACGATAAATCGTGCGTCATAGAAGTGCTTTCGTCAAGGGTGCCCGACACGTAGCATCCACCATAACAGGTCGCCGTTAAGCTATCGGGTCCGGTTTTGGATCCGATAACCTGTTAACAGCCCGGACCAATGAGGATTTTCCATGTGTAAAATTGTCATTGGCCGGAGGAAACACGTGTTGGCTCACCATTGAGACAGATGTCATCCATTCATTGGACAGGAGGCGCCTATGATACGTCGACACGTGGCACGACCCAACAAAGGCCCATATAGGTTAAAAAGGCCGGCCTAGTCAAAGGCCCATAGTACTTACTCAGGTACTAGTGGGCCAGCCCAATAACGGCCTGTTTAATAGGGCCCATTTACGGCCCGAAGCCAGATCTGGCCCATTAATTGTTTGCCGAATATTTGGGGCTAATTACAGCCCAGTGAATTTCGGCCTGTTAGAGGCCCGATGTAGACATGGGCCCATTTCAGCCCGGTGTGTCTTTCGGCCTAGGAATGGCCCCTGCTTCCCATGGGCCATATATGGTCTGACGCTACATCCGGCCCACTAACGGCCCGTGATAAAGGTGGCAACAGTTCAGCCCAACATGACTTTGGGCCTGTTAAAGGCCTGTTGTATAATTCGGCCCATTGATGCCTATACTAAGCTTTCGGCCTCTTAAAGGCCCATGATATCGGTGGATCAACTCAGGCCCGAAATATGTTTTGGCCTGCACTACAAAAAAATACACTTCCGTGATGATACGTGTTTGTCACAGTAGGTCATTTTTTTGTCATGCATGTACATCCATGACAAATTTATGACAGAATCAAGATAGTCATACCTGTGTTGTCGTAGAAGTGTTCCATGAAATTACCAAAATTATCATCACGGAAGTGTCCACTTCCATGACAATAAATCGTGCGTCACAGAAGTGCTTTCGTCAAGGGTGACTGACACGTGGCATCCACCGTAACGGAACACCGTTAAGCTATCGGGTCGGGTTTTGGATCCGATAACCCGTTAACAGCCCCGACCAATGGGGATTTTCCATGTGTAAAATCATCATTGGCTGGAGGAGACACGTGTCAACTCATCCAATGGGCGAGATGCGCCTATGATATGTTGACACGTGGACCGGCCCAT